>NW_027104430.1:91187-159203 GCF_902728285.1 Clytia hemisphaerica | reverse complement strand
AAAAAAAAAAAAATGAGCTTCGTTCAAGTTTGCTCTAAGATCTGGACTTGGTTCCTACTAGAGGATTTCTTTACTCCCTTGGATTTATCTTTTTTACGCTATCTCTCTGTTAAAACAATGGCAAACACCAATCAAAAAAGAAGTTTATCCTGTTCAGATGCTCCAAGAAGAAACGGTGTTTCAAGAGCAGAATTTCAAGGTGGAAGAATGACCGAACTTAAATTTCATGTCGAAAACTACTTTGATCAAGAGTGGGGGCGCGAGATTTCGGTATTGCGGAAATGGGCTTGTTTTTGTGCGGAATTTCGGTAATCACATCAAAACACTTCGGTATTTCGGAATCCAAAAAGACTTCGGTTTCGGAAAAATGACTTTTTTTACTGCGGAAATTCGGTCTGAAGAGCTTTAGTTTCGGTTTTTCGGTATCCGATTGTGTGCTGCGGAAATAATGACGGACGAAAAAATACGAAATTTGATTGGTTGAAACTCACTAGCCTGTTTAATTTTCATGGTCGTGATTTACCATTTGGGACTTAACGGTAACCTCACTAATTTCTATCTACCACAAAAGAGACTTCTGAATCAATGACGACAAGTACAAGCGTGCGCTAGATCCTAGCGGCGTTCGCGCGCACATATAATGGGTATAGGTATAGATTGCTCCACAACACCAATCTTATTTCATTCGCGGACCTTTTTGTAAGCAGTGAAAAATTGAAGCTTTTTTAAAACGGACCAAGCTGGTACGATGAATGGCACGATGCCTCGAGGGCTTTGTGAGAAGGTCAACATTTTTATAATAAGGCGTTAATATTTTACTGAGAGTCAAATTATCACCTATCATTCGGAACGATGAAATCCAGTTCTATAACAGGGTTCCCGCGGTCAGGGAAACCCTGGAAAATGGGTTTTTTTTGAAAAAGTCAGGAAAACCTGGAAAAGTCAGGGAATTTCGTAAAATTTCAGGGAGCTTTTTTTCCAGAATGCCTTGAATTTGATGGTTTTCAGTCATGATCTCTAATTTTTATTTTTTTAAAGTCAACACACTTTGACTATTGTAAAGCTGGCCGGGTTATTTTTGAAATAATTATTTACTACAACACGAAAAATTTGACGTTTTTGGTCAGGAAAGAATATTTTCTTTCCATTCTAAGTCAGGGAAAATTACTCTACTCAACAATTGTTTTAGGGAAAAAGGGTGGATTTTAAAGCAAAAGTCAAGGAAAATTTTTCGCGCTCGCTTCGCTCGCATTATCTTTTACAAACTTCCTTTTTTGAGGTAGGGGGTTAAACTGAAATTTGTGTCCTCTGGTCTCTGTGTCGTACCACCTCTTTGCAGCGTGCGGTGTCCGCGGGGTGTAATAGTTGTACTGTATGTGGCAAAAATATTCTTTTCCCACAGTTTCTTCCTTTTTTTATTCAAGTTTTTCTTTAAGTGAAAATTATCTACAGAAAAAAATTCGGTATCGGAATTAGTGAAATATTTTTGCGGAATTTCGGAAATCAGGTCAAAAATGCTCGGAATTTCGGAAATCAGAAACCCCGTACGCCCCCCCCCCCCAAGAAGAGGAATTCTTTATCATAACTCAAAAAATTAGTGGGCAACATACCAACTCGATCATTTTCTCTCCTGACAAAGCTGATCTTCTCATCGCTAATGTCACTGGTTATCTTCTGGAATGGAAACGAAAGAAGTTCAAGAATGAAATGCAAAACGTGTTTTTTAAGATCATGCGAGAAAAAGTCTTGCAATTGCGGCGAGAAATGTGCGAAGGATGTTTGGAGGACTACCCAAGTCAACTTCATCACTACTGTCTCACAACGGAGACTAAGCAATTTGTAGAAGATGCATTTTCGAATCTCCTTAAAGTGGTCGATGAAGAGGAAGCCAACGAAATTTGCAACAAGACGCTACAGATGAATGGTGAAATCAAATATTCCAAACAAGAACTCTTAGTTGATGAAAAATGGGTCAGAAATTTGAAACAATTAATTTTAAAATATTTAAATTGTTAAATTATTTTATTACTCATTATATACCGTTATATAAAATTAGAAAAGAAATAAATAAAGCTAATGAAATAATCAAATTGTTGTCTTTACATCTGTATTGATCTCTTATAGAAAAATGAACGTCATCAATATAATAAATCAGTGTGTTAAGATAATCCACCTGTTCGATTTTCTTTTGTTGGGTACAGTTCTTTACAACTTTTGCTTTCTTTGATTGAATTGGACCAGTCTCTTTTTATCTTTGTAGTGAGCGTGATATTACATTGAGTACATCTTCGCTTTTAACTTGATAATACTCTCATTCAGCAAAGCCTTAAAAGTAACTCACTTTTTTTAGTCTTACTTACATTAAGGCAGTTGAGCTTGACGAAAGCCTCAAATAACTTCAATAAAATACCTTGAAGACTTTCAAAAAGCGAACGTTCCCAAATTCATTCTTTACAATTAAAAATAAGATGTCATTGTTTTCTTTAATCACAATTACTGACGCCTTGGTCATTTTGTTATTACAATACTCCATTTCATTTATATTTATACATTTCTTCTAGCTTTTGTTAGTGCTAACATCCTTGACCTGTTACTTTTATTCTTAAACAACGTAGCTGAAACTTAAAGCATCATATATATTATCATGATGTTTCAGTAACCCTACCTTACGCTAAATGCTTGACCTCGGGTGAAATGATTGACCCAAAGAATAAAAGAAATAAAATACAAGTATAATATAATCAATATATTCAGAGCTTTAATGAAAATACAAGTGTCCATTACAGAGATCGATTCGTTTCATTCTTTCATTTCATCATTTGAAAATTGAATTATTTGTCGATGAATCAAAAACCGACGTTTTTCAATGGCAAAATCCAATGCTTCCTGAAAGTCCATATCTTCTTCGTCTCTAACTCTTTGTAAAGTTTGCATGATGGCTTTGTGGGTTATATTCTTTTTCATTGCCCGGAGAAAAAGGATCTTGTATTTATAAATTTCATTAATTGATAAACCAGTCTCTTCGCATTCGTTGAACATGGTCTCCCAGATATTTATCGTTTCTTCATCACCTTGAGATTGTTCACTGTCATCAGAATCTTCATCATTGGACATTGACTCACTGTCTCGATAATCCTCATCTTCTTCCTCTTCAGATTCTTCAGGGTGAGCTTTTGCAACATGGCGATTGTAGTTGCTTTTTGTGGAAAAGGTCTTTTCGCAATCGTCACATTCATACATCGTCGCCCTTGGTTTTAAACATTATGAAGAAATGGAATCTTTTCTTGCCAATTTATAGGTCAAATGCAAGAGGAATCCGATAAAGGGTTTCTCTTTAGGATTTTGGATTCTTCTTCTTCAATTGAATACGCTCATGTCTTTTTTTTTCTTTTCTTTACAATCGATTTTGGGACTAAGCTAGCTTGATCGTATTCTACATTTCCTAGTCTATTTTATTAATTATTTTGGGACTATTACCTAATTTTTGTTTGGGATTACCTAATCCCTATTAAAGATTACCTAATCCCTCTTTGGGATTACCTAATCTAAGGCAATCCTTTTTGAGATCACCTAATCCATGTTTAAGATTACACAATCTTTAATTGGGATTATACTGAATCCATGTTGATATGTTTTGGAGATCACCTAATCCCTGTTTAAGATTACCTAATCCTTCACTTAATCTCTCTTTGGGGTTACCTAATCTCTGTTTAGGTTTACCTAATTCAAGCTAGTCCTTATCTCAAATCACCTAACCCCTATTATAAGATTTCCTAATCCCTCTTTGTAATTACCTGATTCAAGTAAATCTTTTAGAGATCACCCAATCCCTTTATTACTAGATTACCTAATCCCTCTTTGGGACTAACTAATCCTCATTTGAGATTATAAAATCCCTTGGATTTTTTCTTCCAATTCACATCATTAACTGAAATCGCTGGGCGGGGAACGCCGTCGGCGTTCCTTTTTAACAAAAAGGAAAACCTTTGGTAAGTGGTGGTACAGGGAACGCCGGAGGCGTTCCCCGCCCAGCGATTTCAGTTAATGATGTGAATTGGAAGAAAAAATCCAAGGGATTTTATAATCTCAAATGAGGATTAGTTAGTCCCAAAGAGGGATTAGGTAATCTAGTAATAAAGGGATTGGGTGATCTCTAAAAGATTTACTTGAATCAGGTAATTACAAAGAGGGATTAGGAAATCTTATAATAGGGGTTAGGTGATTTGAGATAAGGACTAGCTTGAATTAGGTAAACCTAAACAGAGATTAGGTAACCCCAAAGAGAGATTAAGTGAAGGATTAGGTAATCTTAAACAGGGATTAGGTGATCTCCAAAACATATCAACATGGATTCAGTATAATCCCAATTAAAGATTAGGTAATCTTAAACATGGACTAGGTGATCTCAAAAAGGATTGCCTTAGATTAGGTAATCCCAAAGAGGGATTAGGTAATCTTTAATAGGGATTAGGTAATCCCAAACAAAAATTAGGTAATAGTCCCAAAATAATTAATAAAATAGACTAGGAAATGTAGAATACGATCAAGCTAGCTTAGTCCCAAAATCGATTGTAAAGAAAAGAAAAAAAAAGACATGAGCGTATTCAATTGAAGAAGAAGAATCCAAAATCCTAAAGAGAAACCCTTTATCGGATTCCTCTTGCATTTGACCTATAAATTGGCAAGAAAAGATTCCATTTCTTCATAATGTTTAAAACCAAGGGCGACGATGTATGAATGTGACGATTGCGAAAAGACCTTTTCCACAAAAAGCAACTACAATCGCCATGTTGCAAAAGCCCACCCTGAAGAATCTATAGAGGAAGAAGATGAGGATTATCGAGACAGTGAGTCAATGTCCAATGATGAAGATTCTGATGACAGTGAACAATCTCAAGGTGATGAAGAAACGATAAATATCTGGGAGACCATGTTCAACGAAGGCGAAGAGACTGGTTTATCAATTAATGAAATCTATAAATACAAGATCCTTTTTCTCCGGGCAATGAAAAAGAATATAACCCACAAAGCCATCATGCAAACTTTACAAAGAGTTAGAGACGAAGAAGATATGGACTTTCAGGAAGCATTGGATTTTGCCATTGAAAAACGTCGGTTTTTGATTCATCGACAAATAATTCAATTTTCAAATGATGAAATGAAAGAATGAAACGAATCGATCTCTGTAATGGACACTTGTATTTTCATTAAAGCTCTGAATATATTGATTAGATTATACTTGTATTTTATTTCTTTTATTCTTTGGGTCAATCATTTCACCGAGGTCAAGCATTTAGCGTAAGGTAGGGTTACTGAAACATCATGATAATATATATGATGCTTTAAGTTTCAGCTACGTTGTTTAAGAATAAAAGTAACAGGTCAAGGATGTTAGCACTAACAAAAGCTAGAAGAAATGTATAAATATAAATGAAATGGAGTATTGTAATAACAAAATGACCAAGGCGTCAGTAATTGTGATTAAAGAAAACAATGACGTCTTATTTTTAATTGTAAAGAATGAATTTGGGAACGTTCGCTTTTTGAAAGTCTTCAAGGTATTTTATTGAAGTTATTTGAGGCTTTCGTCAAGCTCAACTGCCTTAATGTAAGTAAGACTAAAAAAAGTGAGTTACTTTTAAGGCTTTGCTGAATGAGAGTATTATCAAGTTAAAAGCGAAGATGTACTCAATGTAATATCACGCTCACTACAAAGATAAAAAGAGACTGGTCCCAATTCAATCAAAGAAAGCAAAAGTTGTAAAGAACTGTACCCAACAAAAGAAAATCGAACAGGTGGATTATCTTAACACACTGATTTATTATATTGATGACGTTCATTTTTCTATAAGAGATCAATACAGATGTAAAGACAACAATTTGATTATTTCATTAGCTTTATTTATTTCTTTTCTAATTTTATGTAACGGTATATAATGAGTAATAAAATAACTTAACAATTTAAATATTTTAAAATTAATTGTTTCAAATTTCTGACCCATTTTTCATCAACTAAGAGTTCTTGTTTGGAATATTTGATTTCACCATTCATCTGTAGCGTCTTGTTGCAAATTTCGTTGGCTTCCTCTTCATCGACCACTTTAAGGAGATTCGAAAATGCATCTTCTACAAATTGCTTAGTCTCCGTTGTGAGACAGTAGTGATGAAGTTGACTTGGGTAGTCCTCCAAACATCCTTCGCACATTTCTCGCCACAATTGCAAGACTTTTTCTCGCATGATCTTAAAAAACACGTTTTGCATTTCATTCTTGAACTTCTTTCGTTTCCATTCCAGAAGATAACCAGTGACATTAGCGATGAGAAGATCAGCTTTGTCAGGAGAGAAAATGATTGAGTTGGTATGTTGCCCACTAATTTTTTGAGTTATGATAAAGAATTCCTCTTCTTGGGGGGGGGGGGCGTACGGGGTTTCTGATTTCCGAAATTCCGCAAAAATATTTCACTAATTCCGATACCGAATTTTTTTCTGTAGATAATTTTCACTTAAAGAAAAACTTGAATAAAAAAAGGAAGAAACTGTGGGAAAAGAATATTTTTGCCACATACAGTACAACTATTACACCCCGCGGACACCGCACGCTGCAAAGAGGTGGTACGACACAGAGACCAGAGGACACAAATTTCAGTTTAACCCCCTACCTCAAAAAAGGAAGTTTGTAAAAGATAATGCGAGCGAAGCGAGCGCGAAAAATTTTCCTTGACTTTTGCTTTAAAATCCACCCTTTTTCCCTAAAACAATTGTTGAGTAGAGTAATTTTCCCTGACTTAGAATGGAAAGAAAATATTCTTTCCTGACCAAAAACGTCAAATTTTTCGTGTTGTAGTAAATAATTATTTCAAAAATAACCCGGCCAGCTTTACAATAGTCAAAGTGTGTTGACTTTAAAAAAAATAAAAAATAGAGATTCATGACTGAAAACCATCAAATTCAAGGCATTCTGGAAAAAAAGCTCCCTGAAATTTTACGAAAATTCCCTGACTTTTCCAGGTTTTCCCTGACTTTTTCAAAAAACAACCCATTTTCCAGGGTTTCCCTGACCGCTGGGAACCCTGTTATAGAACTGGATTTTCATCGTTCCGAATGATAGGTGATAATTTGACTCTCAGTAAAATATTAACGCCTTATTATAAAAATGTTGACCTTCTCACAAAGCCCTCGAGGCATCGTGCCATTCATCGTACCAGCTTTGGTCCGTTTTAAAAAAGCTTCAATTTTTCATTGCTTACAAAAGGTCCGCGAATGAAATAAGATTGTGTTGTGGAGCAATCTATACCTATACCCATTATATGTGCGCGCGAACGCCGCTAGGATCTAGCGCACGCTTGTACTTGTCGTCATTGATTCAGAAAGTGTCTTTTGTGGATAGAAATTAGTGAGGTTACCGTTAAGTCCCAAATTGGTAAAATCACGACCATGAAAATTAAACAGGCTAGTGAGTTTCAACCAATCAAATTTCGTATTTTTTCGTCCGTCATTATTTCCACAGCACACAATCGGATACCGAAAAACCGAAACTAAAGCTCTTCAGACCGAATTTCCGCAGTAAAAAAAGTCATTTTTCCGAAACCGAAGTCTTTTTGCATTCCGAAATACCGAAGTGTTTTGACGTGATTACCGAAATTCCGCACAAAAACAAGCCCATTTCCGCAATACCGAAATCTCGTACGCCCCCAACTTCTTGATCAAAGTAGTTTTCGACATTGAAATTTAAGGTTCGGTCATTCTTCCACCTTGAAATTCTGCTCTTGAAACACCGTTTCTTCTTTGGAGCATCTGAACAGGATAAACTTCTTTTTTGATTTGGTGTTGCCATTGTTTAACAGAGAGATAGCGTAAAAAAGATAAATCCAAGGGAGTAAAGAAATCCTCTAGTAGTGAACCAAGTCCAGATCTTAGAGCAAACTTGAACGAAGCTCATTTTTTTTTTTTTCTCGCTAATGAATAAGATGGAATATTCACCCATAGCTTAAATTAGATTTCTGGGAGCACATTTTCAGCATTATTTTTCATATATTGAGTCGTTTTTCACACATTGAGTCGTTTTTTCATACATCAAGTCGTTTTTCACACATTGAGTCGTTTTTCACACATTGAGTCCTTTTTCACACATTGAGTCGTTTTTCACACCATGAGTTGTTTTTCACACCTTGAGTCACTCACTTTGAGCATGCTGTGCCAGAACTATCATAATCTATCTACTTCTAAAGCCGTCCTTTTCATAGTCCGGTCTCACTCACCGACTAGGTCTCATTTGTTTGATAGGCCGTCACTCGAATTAGGCAGCACAATTATCAAGAATACGAAATGATTATCGTTTACCAGACATTCATTTTAATGTGTATTGACGAGATAATGGTAAGGCGGCATCTACTAGTGACTTTTACATACATCTGGGAACAGATGTTGCTAGATTGCACATGGTATGAGAAGTGACACTTATCGTCATATGGAGTTGTGACAGTAGAAATACATTGGGAAGACATCATTCTCATTCCAAAACAAACAATCTGCATTATCCACTCACGTTCAACGTGCTGACGCAGGAAAATACCATGAAAAGAACTTCTCTATATGGAATAGATTTACGCATGAAGATCATTGAAGAAAAAGGACTGTAACGCCGCTAGCCCGAGCGTGACCAATATGTTTACAAAACACTGATGCACTGAGATAATCGAGAAAAAAAACAAGAAACTATTTCAATTCACGCAAAACACTGAAAGATTTATGAGCTGGGATCAAGGAGGAAGCAACCTCGACCACATAAATAGACGCGGATAATTTAAAACAACGTGACTATTGATCCCAGGCTCTAAATGCAGTTCTCTAAATACACACAGAACTAAAAACTATAAATATCGAAATCAGAAAATCAATAGGGAGTCGGAAAAGGCTGGAGAGATGGAGACTTACGACCTGTTACTACTGAAAAATAGACTTGTTACTGATTTAGATCTGGAGCTAAACTTACATAACATCAATTTCTGAAATATTATTGTGTTACCGACTATTAGGACAATTATGTTAAGGATCAGTTAATTAGAGCTATTGAAATATTAGGATTGTTGAGAATTTAGTATAACCAGTATACGCTAGTGATCGATTTCATGTAAATATAAAATTCATTCGATTGAATTATTGAGAATTCGTACAGTCCTTATCTTTTTTTAATTGTACTCCTTCCGGCTAACTGTGCTTCGAGATTTAGGTTGACTGTCTGGTAGAGTATCCACGGAGTTCCACAGCTAAATCTCCGTGTGCGAGATTATGCATTCTTTCTTTTGTTCTGTATAGTTTTTTTTCTGGCAAGAAAGGGGTTTATATCCCCGCACCCGATCTTTGGTGGTGTTTTCCGATGAAATACAGTAAATCACACAAGCGTTCCAGGGTTTCAGTTTCCCTGTGAGTTTTTTTTTGTTGATGTCAATTCTGGTGATGCAAGAACTGTACGTCATCATGGAATCCGGGGATAGCCACGCCACAAACAAGATCAGTTCCCAGACCTGGTAGATAAACCTCTTAGACTCAATGGTATTGATAATGAGCTAAATTTCAGATACTTACAGAACGATCAAACCTATAATTCGTGACTGAAACTCTTACTCTTCCTAAATAAACAACCAAACTTATGACGCAAATACCAGCATGGCCAAAACCACATATTTCACAATTTGTAGCTAAACACCAATCACTCGAAGTCAACACCAAAAGACAAGCTTCGAAAACACATCTCTAAGTGCACGCCAGTTAGAGCATATATGTCAGAACTGAACAAACATCCTAATCTAAAAGCACCTGACATTAATAATGAATAACGTCAAATTCTACATCAATCGACAAATTCAGAAGACTTAAATCAACCACGATAAACCATTACATTATTGATAAAATCAGATCCCGACTTACTACAAGGAAGCGTAAGGCGTTCCTTATAAAAGCTAAGCGCTAGGACAATGAACGTTCGTTGTTGGGTCGGTGCAAGAGTAAAGCTTTTAACATTACTGGAGTAGTTGAACTAAAATTTAAACAAACATTGAACTCTTAATAACTGGGATTTATCAGAATTGCTAATAATTAATATTGGACACTGTACCTTAATTGGACTTAGACAATTCGCAAGTGACTCTGGTTTGTTCGTAAGCGACAATTATTATTATCTTGAAAAATATAAAGAATATCTTATGATAACTCACGTGTACTGACTACTATTCTTAGAACCCCAGCTTTCCGCAGTCGCAGATTCAAATCCAGAATTTGCGTAATAACAGTATTGTACTAAAGTTCCTGCGGCTACTCCTTTCCCCATCTACCATTGCAAACAAGAACAGGTAACCTTGATTTGTAAGAATATTTTTTTGGGTCAGACGAGAAAAAAACATCGCAGACAGCCGTCAAGGTTACCCCAAAACAGTGTCAAGAGGCCTATAGGAATAGCATAACGTTGGGAAATCATATGTAGAAGGTTAACCCCTCACTTTTTACTAGTCACACAGACAATCATTTCGTATGTAAGTGGTTGGTCACGAAGCATCTATCCTTTAATCACTTCGCTTAAGGTAGGGAGCGCTATACAGAGAGAAGAAGCAGATAACTACTTTCAACTAGATAATGGTCTGATACTGGAAATTACAGCTAGAAAAACAGAGAGTAAGTGGCGGAAAAGCCGAAGCATGGTTTATCGATACTAATAATAATAATAATAATAATAATAATACGCCTATGACCTGATCCGGGTAAAACACTAATCAATACAATATAAAATAATGTAAATTCTATCTGATCAATTTACACCTAAATTTTTCTTTCGAGCTCGGTGCTCTTTTCTCCGTCGATAGCTTGCAATTCTATTCTCTGACTTTACCACACATACCAGCAATTGAGCTTCTCCATACCGGGCGATCACCAACTATATCTTGCCAACTATCCAACATTCTTCCCGACTTGAGCACACTTTTACACGTATCTTTATATCTTAACTTCGGACGACCGACAGAGCGACACCCTTTATCGAGTTCGCCATACATTAGAGATTTTACGGGACGGTCATCATTCATCCTTGCGAGGTGGCCGAGCCAACGTAGGCGACTTTTGATTAAAATAATTTCAATATCTTCAGCGCCAGATCATTGTAACACCTCCTCATTACTCACAAAATCAATCCACTTGATACGAATAATCTTTCTCAAATGTCATTGTTGAACGGTACGGGGCTGGTTGATGTTATCTCGATATAGTGTCCATGTCTCGCAGCCGTATGTGAGGAGAAGTAATAAACATTGGACATATACTTTCAATTTTGTGGAGATTATGATATCATGGAAATCGAAAACACGTTCACGAAGACGTCCATATGCGGATGATAGAGCTTGAATTCAAGATAGATATGGTTTCAGTTTTCTTGATGTTGATAGAAAGACCCGTACGTTTAGCCATATCCTCAATCAAAATAAGAGGATTGACACATCTTTTTATCACTTGACTTTTTGAGACATTTTTGAAAAAACCGTGGATTGTTTTACTAAAATAAATTCACGTGGAATCATTTTTCGGCGTAAGATTCGCTTAAGGCCACACTCAGATTTTGGTAATTCCCCGAACGATTTTCAAAATCTTTTTGAAAAAATATTCTAGCTAAAAAATGATCCTTCTCTACTTCTCTAAGGTAAAAACTGTACCTTGCTGCCTTTTTTCTAGTCCTCTTGGTCAAAAATATAGAGACAACAGTAGTCAAACCTAATCAAATTCGCTATGCATTCTTGCTAGTATATCTATGCTTTTAATCTGGAGCTAAACAGAATCAAAGCAATTGACTTTTCAGATGCCTTTGTAGAAAAATGATTGCTTGACCCCATGTATCTGCAGTTGAACGAAGTTTAAGAAATTTGTTTATATAGGGGTTTGAACAGATAATCTTCAAGTCAGCTTGAAAAGTGTTAATCAATCTCCCTATCTATCTTTTGTCAGAAAAGACTCCCCTCTCCACCACCAAAAACTACCACGCCTACGCACCCCAAAGATTGTGTAAATAATAAGAATCACTCTCAACGCAGTTTAAAAATTCCAATAAATATTGTGCAACAAACCTTTTTGAAGAACCCTGTGTCATAAAAAGATACCAAAAGTCTTCTGCTTTGCATATTGCTTCAATTGGTGTTGCTGGGTGAGAAAACCGTCGCTTGAAGAGGTGTTAGACGAGTTAAAATATTCAATACTTGTAAAAAGACTACTGAAGTTACATTCCAAGATTCCACTTGAAGCTTAAAAACTTCTGATAAATTTCTTTGAAAAGCTGAAACACTATCAGACTCAGACTTTCTAAATTTTCTTTCTCCTTCCCTTGTCTCTACACTGAGTTTGTTTATTTTTCAAAGATTTCGAATCTTTTCGTTCGACGTTCGAAAAAAAGACCAGACGTTCGAATTTAAAAGACCGACATCACTGCAAGGGTTTCTAATGGGTCTGCAAATTTTTCTTCAAACTTGTGCGCGCATGTCTGGTCTGCAGATCTTTGTAAATAAAAACAAAATTCTTTAGAAAACAAAATTACAGAATAAGTCATACCAGGGGGGTTGTTTTTTTACTTTCGCATGATGGGGACACAATAAAAGTATTGAAAGTATAAATGATGGAAAGCTAGATAAATTTTGCATATGCCTATGACCTTACTTTTTGTTTAATTTGTCCGAGTCAATTTTTATGGAGGAGAAAAAAGACAATTTTTTGGTACATACGAGGCTATTGTACCCCCTGAAAAGATTAAACTAAAAAATCGAAAACAGGGTCTGATGGGGAACTCGATGGGGAATTCCCTGTGCTTTCCGTCATTGCCAAACATGCAAGGGTTCGGCTTAGATTTTGTCATGCGAAACTCAAAAAACATCATTTTTTTCACTAAATGGACAAAATGGATGGTTTTAAAAGTAAGAAAAATGTTTATTGCCCTTGAGAAGGTAAATTTTCCGTTTTGAACACTTATTCAATAAAACTAGAAAGAGTTTTGGTGTCGGAAGGGTTTAGATATTGTAAAATTTGATTTTGCAATGGCTTGTGAGTTATGGCTCCAAAAACTGCCAGAAAAAAGATTCGCGGCCCTTATTGTTATTATTATTATTATTATTATAATGTAACAAAGTTCTAGGCGCACGAGGGCCTCTGGAACTGATCGTGAATATACAACGTATTTTACAATTGTCTTGTGTTGAATCTTTTCGGGTGTTTACTCCATGCAGTGTTGAGTCTTTCTTTGAAGACTTTAACTGTCTTTGCTTCAGCGACATCTTTTGGCAATTTATTCCAGGTTGGTATAGTTCGATAAAAGAAGGAATTCGTTTGTACACCACGGAGTCCATCGCTTCCAAAGTTTGGAATCATCTCAAAGTTGTGCCTTCTGTTTGGTCGCGTTCGACGGGCTACCTTGTTGGACTTGGAGGAGCCCTGCAAGCAGCTGCTGGAGGTACCAGCCAAATCATAGGAGCCCTAGGAAGCGGTATTGAAGGTGTTTTAACTGGAGTTGGAAATATGGATGAAAAAAATAGTGACCTCGTTGGGTTCAGCCGCGGGAAATATCATTACTTCTACTGATGATGCAGTGGAATCAGCTGGGAAAGGAATTGGAAATATTTTTAACATATTTGGTGGAATTGGAGGAAAAATCAAATGGATGGTACTACTCGCTCTGGTTGGTGGATTTGTATACTTGAACCGAAGTTCAATTGTTCAATTTTGCAAAAGAAATACTAAGCAGGAATTTTCACCTCAAGAGCAAGAAAGTTCAGACCTTATGGACCCACCAGATGAAAGGAATATCTCACAAAGCTCTAGGAGACAACGACACCATCATCACCGTCAACACACCTTTCATTCCCGAAAACCTTGTGGAAAACCTTGTGGAAAACCCGTTCTCAGACGCGTAGGTGACACAGTGAAAGTAGAACCATCCACTAAAGATGTTTTCACGTACGTTTACCAAAAAGGAAAAAGAAAGCATCCAAAAGGACAGGTACTAACAATTTCAAGCAAATCTGCTGAAGAAACAGAAAATAAATGTGGGATCAAGACAGAAGTATTCATGGCAATGGAAGGAGAAACAAAGCCCTTTTTGGCAATCGTTGATACGGGATCAACGCATACGCTCCTAAATCAAGCGGTCTGGGAGGCTGCAGAAATAGCACCGTTTTTGACCAATGACATTGAAACAGAATTTTACTCATCCACAGGGGAAACAATAGAAGTCAAAGGATGTGCGTTCATTCCTGCCAGTATCACTGATCGAAATTCACTCAAGACATATGAATTTTTCGTCGTTCCAGATCTAGAAGCAGATGTGGTCATTGGAATGGACATACTAGAAACGGAAGGAGTTATCATCGATTTCCAGAGGAAGACTATAATGAGCAACAAAAGATCGAAAAGTTTTGTGACCGGTTCTTTTGAGAAGCCTGGTCGGATTTCTAAAGCATGAAGAGTTTTTTTGATCATTGCGTTGATCATAAAATAATGGAGGAGGAAGGACCAAGAGATGTCTCAAACCTGGCGTTGATGGAAAATGACTTAACGATCATCCGAGATTGGAAGGATTACAACCCACCACCTCAAGATGCAAGAAGGAAAATAATTTATTGCGAAAAACCCCACATTATTGACCTACACCGATGGGAAAAAATCGATATTTTTACTGAAAACGAATGGCCGGACTGGCCTTTGTGGATGGAGAGACTTTGATTCAAAAGACATTTTGTTATTTTGTGTGTGAGCGAAGTCATTTTATGTATAAATTATATAGAAAAAAAAAGTATGCTCGTTTAAAATTTAATTATATTTAGTCTAATATTTAACTTCAGGTACTCAGTATTTAACATTTTATTGTGTAGGAATTCATTTACATTATGTAAAATGAACACTAAATTATTTAATATTTTCTAGGATTATTTTGTAAATAGAAGCACATTGACGTAAGAAAAAAACAAAACAAAAAAAACATAAAAAACTTTGAAATATTATTTGAAAAAAAAAATGAAATGGCATGAACTGTAGCAGAGACGAAATTTATAAAAATGATTAATAGAAAATGGTTTTGATTGTCAAAAACTATGATGAAAATTACGAGGAAAATACTCGTAAAAACGTGAATTTTTTTTGTAATTGGGACTGCAAAGCCCACAGTAGTCTCACGACACTGGTCAAGTGACATTACTCAAGTTGAGCACGTTAAATTTTTTACGAATATGGCGATACATCCTATTTATTTTGTCATGCAGCGGGGATCAACTTGTTCGAATCCGGATAGAACTAACTTATTGCTGATGGATGACGATAAATAATGAAGAAAACGAGAAAATGATTACGTTATATTTTATTGATAAACTTGATGCGCGTGGAAATGTACTTCAGAGAATGTGAAGTACACTTTTGAATTTAGACTATTGAAAAATGATGAATATGAAATAGTGCGCATGAAGAAAACGAGTTTGACAAAAACTGAAAATAATGACAATTAAAATGTAAAATGTGTATGGTGACGAATTTCATACACTTTAAACTTTTTGCTACGATTTAAATTCAGTGACGAGGACGTCACTCAACAAATGATGGAGATGTGGCAGTGTACTAGTAAATAACTTAACACTAGTAAAATCTAAGGGGGAAAGTATGTGAAATGTTGATGAACTACAGATGAGTCAGCCAAACCGCAATTCAGCCCTTCAATACAGCGACGCAAGTAGTATCACTAAAATATTTATGAGCCTCGGACTCGTGAGTAACCTAACCTAGCCTAACCGCAATTCCCCATCTGAATGCACGCTTGCAACTTGTCCAGTGTGACAATTAATCCTCGGCTCTAGATCCATTCTTCTCAATACCCTATTCAGAGCTAGTCCATAAATACCGAAATTCATTTACTCCCAAACAGTCGGAGAGTGGACACGAAAAACATCAGACGGCAGAGCTACGGAAGGAGAAGCAGAGAAATTAAAATATTTTTCATCCTTATAACTAGATAATTATGAGATCATGTTGAAAGAAGAACTAGAAATAAAAGCCTAGCTCACCAGTGTCCACTTTATTAAATATCCAGCTCAGGGATATATTGATGTCTTAAAATTGAGGATTGCTAAGTTCTACATCAGAGCCCAACGATCCAACATTATTTTAGGCATCATAGTATCGTCGAAAGTCGATCATTTATTGGGGTTGAGTTAAGGTCATATTTACCGATAAGCTCGTTGCGAATTGCAAAACCTACACCAGCTTCTTTTTTCTCACCTCCACTCCAAAAAATTGTACGGGTTTTCTCAACAAGATTTCCATTGCCAGGACGTCGAACTTTACTTAGCGCGCAAATATCGATAGATGATTTGTCGAGTTCTTTACAAATGATGGCTGTGGCACGTTCAGTTCGAATCGAGCAATTGCTGTCGTTGGTTGTTTTTACATTCCATGCGCCGAGCTTTAGAAAGAGTGATTTGCACGGATTTCGCTTCTTGTTCACCACGGCCGTGACCTGTGGCGCATCAGTTGCCCCGGATGCGGTAGCACGATCAGTTGAATTCAAATTTATTTCCATCATAATATCAAAGCGAGGCTGCACCTACGATGACGACACTAAACGGTGCACGATAGCGTCCATTGGCAGAAGATTGTGTTAACCAGTGGCACAACAAAGTTGAGACGACTGCACAATACCTCTGTTGCTTTTTTGCCAGGGATGTTGCTGAGTTGACAATGCATTCCTGCCGTGTGCCAGAGATGTTGCAGAGCTGACAAAACATAACTGCCGAGTGCTGGAGCTGATATCGAGTTGATAACCAGAACCACAATTGTCGTACCCTGACACGGGGGGCTTCGGGTGGGATACAAAAGTTATCAGAGAACACAGCCCCAACTGTGAACACCCAGGTTAGTGGAGGGAAAGAGTTGCCTTACTTCTCCATTCTTAAGCCAGAAAAAAGGTCCGGCCGAAGCCACTGCCCAAAATCGATACATCGACGTACATATCGAGGACTTGGGTTAGGGGAAATTTAAATGTCGGTCCAGAAAAGAACACGGGCGTGTAATTCAGTGTCGAAAGACAGTAATTTTTTTAATGAGCGGTGAGTAACAGCAACGGGAAGCATTCAAAAATATTAAGGAAGAATTTGCCCGAAAAAGTAAAAAGGACCAACAATTACTACTAGAAGGTCACCTCGCAGTAACTGCCGTCACAATGTTTAGTCATTTTAGAGCAGTTTGGCATCAGGTTTGCTGAATAAAAAAAAAACATAAAAAGCTTTCAAAATTGGGCATTGAAAAACTTTCCATCAACGTCACAAAGCTTAATGTCGGGCGAAAACGGCGAGGTACTTAAAATTATAGGCGAAGCAGTGGTAAGTTACAAATGTAGGATCGTTACTGATTATAAAGTCCATTTGGGTATGAAACTAAATGGGAAGTGTTATCAGCACTTCCCAGTGACCACTAAAAGAAACAAAATGACTCTCTCTCTAAGAATAGGTAGGAACCTGCTGGCGTGATCTAGGTCCATTAATTGCACTAAGTGTAAAAAACATACCATGCTCATAATAAAAGATAATAAGGCGTACCATATCGACAAACGCAGCCGTATTGACCTCCTAGGTAGCAGAATAGGAGACAGAGTTCTTTTCCTGCACTTGGTACGACCTCCTAGTACCCTGAGTATCAGAGGTTAAGTTTTCAAAGAAAATAGTAACCTCTGAAGACTAATAATAGAAATTTTATCGCGCATGTGTCAATCTAATCACTGTAGAAAAAAATCAAAGATGAAGAGCAAATATTACCATATTAATGTCTAGCAGAATGTATCAGTATGCAGTTTACTTTTTACGAATTCCCCAGAAACCTCCAAGTGTAGTTGAAATGAGTTTATTTCGAAAGAAATCTTTTACATGATCCCCAAATGTATAACAGTAATTACTAAACTTTTAATTATGGAAATGTCACTTTAATTGAATCGAAATAATAGACAGACTTTATGTTATGATTCTCTATCACTGACTCTTTTTACAAAGCATTGATGACTTTTTGTAAGTTGTGTTTTCAACGACGGGAAGGGGACGGGAATAAAAATATCGACTATGACGCTCATCCAAGATCTTGGATGGTCGTCATGGTTACTTTTGTCTTCGCTGATTGTGCGATGAATAGAATCTCGATTCGTCGGCACAGCGTAAATATATGATTTTAAGCTGTGCTTTTCACGGTAACCTCCTAGGGGTTTAAATACAAAAATATTCCTTAAGAATCCTGTCATCATGGACCAACCAAGTTTGCTGCAAATGGTAGCTGAATCGGAATGCGCGTTAGAAGAACTAATTAAGATACAGGGTAGCCCGAGTGGATCAGGATCTATTGCTGAAGGTATTGGCATGGGATTAGCTTCAGTTCTGGAAGCTGCAGGGTATACAGGTGATAAGGTTATTTCGAGTTTAGGCCGCGCTATCAAGGATACCATTAGTGGCGTCGCAGGTGGTGGTGAAAAAATCATTACAGCCATTGAGGAATCCGGGGGTAAGCTCATAACATCGACAGGTACAGCAGTAAAAGATGGGACGGGACGGGAGTCTCTTTTTTATCCAAGGAAATATTTTGTGGAATACCCGGAATGATAATTTGGGTTATGCTGCTTCCGTTAAGGGTGTAGGTTGTTTACCTTAGGATAATTGGACAAATTTGCGGCTATAGGACATGTGGAAACTGTCTGGGATCTGCTGGCTCGGAAACGTCGTTACAGTGCGATGTACCCCATGTACATGAGACGGGGGTATATGATGTACCACGCCCGTTCTAAGAAGGGTTGACATAGCTAGCTCTTTACAACCCTAAGACCCGTACCTGAACGACCGGTGCCAAGATAGAATAAGGTGGAAAACCTAAGACGACGAAAGCACTTAAATCATGAACGGCTGAATAGAGACTTTTTGTTTAATGTGGTTTGTTTGATGGTTAAACGGCTTATAAACACGAATGAGTTGAAGCGGTTTAACTGATGTGTACTTAAGTGTAAATAGGAAGAAACGGGTTAACGAATGTGCATTGTTGATTTTGTCCAGTGACCACTGACGAACAGTGCACGGCCCAGTAGTTAAACGGTGTTTGACACCTGCTGTTCTCGAAAAAATTAATTTTAATCCGTTTGTAATAATTGCATAGTTGACTTCTTCTTACAGTTTCCTCATACGTTTTCAGAAAGAAAAAAAGAAGTTCTAGGGAAATGTTATTTTTCTGTTTTTTTTATTTGTTTTCGCAATATAATGGGGTTTTTCCTTCTGCAGCCGAGTTTCGTTGGTGTCCACCGACGAGCGCACCTACTGGGAAACCGAACATTCCTTTATTTTAACTGCCCAGTGAATGTTTTTCGTCTAATGTCGCTTCTTGTAATGCAAGCACCAGACGACATTGCAGAGTCTGAGGAGGACCATACGTCGAACATCATTGACCCCTCCTAGAGTCAAGGGTTATGGTGTACGAAGAACTCCTCATCTTCCTCCTTGCCCAGATGTGCGACACTATCGAGTATGAGGTGCAGCGAGTATTGCTCAAGATCTTGTCAGATCACGTAGATATGGCGGTAGTCACTGCCTGGGCCCTGACCGATAGGTTAGACACCAGACTGTTTAGTGAAGTCCGTCTACGAATGAAGCAGAGTGCTTCGGATGTCCTCAATTTGGATGGAAAGTTAATGCGCCGTATCCGTATCACAGAAGAAAACGTCCCAACCCAATGGATATGGTCTACTAAGGGGTCCAGGCACTCTACTTGAAATGGAACATATGTTTTCGAGTTTATTATTTTTAGAATTAAGAAAAGAAATCAAGAAAAAATGAAATAAAAACAACAGCCGTCCTAGCCACAGAAAATTTCTTTTAATTATCACTTTCACAATCTTTTATATATTTAAAGTAGGTACAGGCACGTACACAAGCCATGCCACATTGAATAGACACCCCAATGTGAAAATTACAGGGGGGGGAGGAGAATTGTTTATGGCTTGCGCATGTGTCTGAAACTAAGAATAAGAAGACGAAGAAGAAGATGCAGACAAGGACAAAGGTACCTTAGGCTATTGATGACTCTGATGGACGCATTGACGGGAGATATAAGCCCTGGTGCACTTTAAAAACGAAAGTACTTTTAAGCATGTATGCCAAACGTATATCGATTACCATAATTCCGCAATTTTACAAGGATTCTATAAAGAAATTAAAAAATGGGTCTTGAGCTAGGGTTGCAACAGAAAAAAGAATCCCAAGAAAAGTAATCGTCAACTCATGACCATCCCCTGTGCGGAACCATTGTCGGCGTGGGCCATTGATGTTTTTAGTCCCTTAAAGCGCACAATCAGAGACAATAGGTTTATAGTAGTTTTCACAGAAACTTATACAAAGTGGCCAGAGGCCGTCGTAACTAGTCATACCAGAGCTCCTCTAGTAGCGGAGATAATTTAGAGCGCATCGTTTATAGCTTTGGCGCCCCAAGGCAGCTTCTTTCGGATCGTGGAAAGAATTTCCTGGCGAGGCTCGTTGCCGAACTCAGCACTGCTTTGCGAATTAAGAGGATTCATACCACAACATATCACCCAGCGACAAACAGACTGGTAGAGCGGTATAATGGAATTTTAGCGCATACACTCACCCAGCTCACTGACGCATTTCAGGACGACTGGGATACCCACATTAACTCTGCCCTATTTGCTTATAGAGTTACCCCCCATTCCACTACCAAAGAAACTCCCTTTTTCTTACTCCACGGTCGCGACCCCAGTATGCCCTTAGACGTAGCACTTATACCAACAACTGATTTAGAGGGAGAATTAACCGAACAGAAGGAACAGTTGATAACCTCCCTTCGTTTGGCCCAAGAGACCGCAAAAGAAAATATGCAATGATCCCAGCAAGCGAACGAAGAAAGAAAACCTCAAGTGAACGCGCCTTTTTTGTAGGAGACTTGGTATGGCTACATGTGCCGGACTGTATCAAGGGCCTTTCTAATAAACTAAGACTCCGTTGGCATGGACCATACCGTATTGTTGAGCAAATTTTGCCTGTCAATTTTAAACTCGAGATAGAGGAGAGGAGAGTCCCAGTAAATGTCCATGCCTCTATAATAAACAAGTACACCCCCAGGGAAAGACCGGACAATGAGGTGGAAGGAGGTGACGAATATAGCGACGTCCTGTTAGATTGCATCCCCTTAGATTCTATGATGGACGTCCCAGATCCGACTGTGGAAATCGAACAGGAAGACCAGGTTTATAGGGTGGAAAGAATTCTGAAATCCCGAAAGCGATCTGGAATCACGAGTTATCTTGTGAAGGCTACTTGGGAGCCTAGCGAAAATATTTTAAAACCAAACCTTATTTTAGACTTCAATTGCAGAAGAGAACAAAAGAAGGCTAATAAAGCCAAAGCTAAGGTAAAGAAAGGAGAAAATAAAACAACTCTAACAGAAAGCCTGAACATGATCCTCTTTAAGGAACCAGAAAACGAGAACCATTCTAACTTTTAAATTTCTAACTCTATCATCACGGTCTTAGTTTTTATAATGCTGTTCACGTTGAGATCTGCAGCGAGGTTTGGGCCCAGAGAATTAGGCGATTTATATGACTGCACCACACTCCAACGCGAGAGAGTTTTTAAAATTAATCTAGTTGCCGGCTGCAGGAGTGCAGTTCTAGAAAGGCTAGAAAATCGAACGGAAGTCTATACTCGCGTAAGAAAAATACTTTATTAAAAAGACCCCTTCAACATTTATCATTGTGATCATTTCCGGATCGCAATGAAATGCAAGAAAGAGTTTTTTGGGTCTGACTCTAAATCTGTTTCGAGGGAAGAAGTGTCACCCACAGAACGTTGGAAAGCCTTTAGGGACAGAATAGCAGTATGTATTCATTTATCCAAAATCACGTCCACCCTATTCTCAACTCATACCAAAGACCACTACTATTGTAAATGGATGGTCACAAAGAGACTTTCGTTCGACCACTTCAGTCTGCGAATACATAACGCGAAGCTTGAGGGCAAGAACCAAAATTTACACACCTCTTTAACTCAGGGCCACTGCGATTATAATAGGTTTTCCTGTCGGCCTGAGGAGATGCCAATGTACATCATTATCTAGGGAAATGTCACCCATGATGGGGAAGCATTTCATAGAATGAGTCGGTACAAAGCGTACACCATAGGGGACTATGCCATAATCCCCACTCTCAAGATAGGTGGCACTATTCAACACGCTGTTAAGGCAAAATATTATCAATTGGACAACTGTCTGATCCTTGAAAAAGCCACTATAACGTATGAGAGCAACTCAAAAAATAGAGGTGGTAGAGGGGTGCGAAGTTCAGATAGGGCACATGAGGGCCAAATAGTGACTGAGGATGGGAACGGCAAAGTCATGTGCAGCAGGGCATATGAACCGACTTTTACTTTTCCGTGTCCTACTGAAATCTTAACGAAAATCGAAAAAGAGGAACGCGAAATCGAGGAATTTAAAAGAGTTGCAGAGGAATAAGCCAAGAAAAGCCGGGCCGATCATCAGTCACTGCTGGAATTTAGCCCATCTAGCAGCAACGGCATCAGATATGCCTAGTAAACAAGCAGTTAAAGAAAATAAAGAATTGGGCAGCCAGGGATTTCCCTTCCTCCACCCAAAGTTTGATGTCGAATAGTTCAGGGTTGGTGATGACCAGCATCGGTGATTCCGTAATGACATATAAGTTTTACATGGTGCACTGGGACAGGAAAATGCTTTCAACACTTCCCCGTCTACCTACAAAATGAGAATAAAACCGTCTATCTCAGGATAGAGGATCGGAATATCCTGCCAAAATCACGAGAAATAAATTGCACAAAAAGGGAAAAGCACACAGTTGTGATTTCTAAAAGTAAAAAGGTGTATCACATTGACCATAAAGGGAAAGTGACATATTGAGAGACCGAATTCGATTCCCCGAGATGTTTAATCCTCCAAGAGGATTCAACACAAAGATCGTCTTAGAAAACCCGGTTATACTATATCAGCCTAGTCTACCACAAATGATGGCAGAAAGTGAATTTACACTTGGAGAATTAGTTAAACTCCACCAAGGTGCGACCAAATCAGGCTCAATAATTGAGGGAATCGGATTGGGCCTCCCAAGCGTCCTAGAAGCTGCAGGTAATGCAGGGGACAAGGTAATATCTAGCTTAGGGACGGCACTGAAGGACACCTTCAATGGCGCTGGAAATGGAGGAGCAACCCTTGTCAAGGCTATAGGCGGGGGTACCTCAGATGTGATAGACAGTATGGGTACAGCGGTCAAGAATTCCTTAACGGGTGTCTCCTACGTTTTTAAGGAGATATTCGGGGGTATTCCGGGTCTGCTCATCTGGGTTGTTTTGCTGCCATTGGGGGGTTACATAATCTACCTGAGGGCAACGGGACACCTTGGAAACTGCGTCTGTGCAGGTTGCAGACAGGGAGTGGATCTAACACTAGAGGAGAAAACAGAAGTAGAAATCCCTGAGAGGCCGGATTTCCCAATCACACTAGAAAAGTGGATGGCTGAACCTTTTCCAATGACTGAACCATTCCCAATATATGCGACCATGAGCGGACCCCAGTAAAAGCGACCAAATAGACACAGACGTCTTAACAAGGCGATCACGTATGTCGACGCCCAGACTCTTTTCACCGGAAATGATAACTAGGTTCGCATTAATTTATTTCATTTATTTATTCTTTATTTAGAGTTGGGTATTAAGAAAAATATAGATTTTACAAGGAATGTAAATATTTAGTTATTTTTCTATCTTTCATAATCCATTTTTAAATCATACATAAAATACGAAACAAACAAGACGGCTCCAACCACCCAGTTTGTGGTAGTAGAATAGCAACCAAACACTTGAAACACTCCCGAGTAGATTGGCACACTGGTAGCTGTTGATTGAGAAATTAGTGACCCCTAGAAAGGTCAGTTGGAGCGCGGCTTTTGTCGAGAGTTAGGGTCAGTAGTTTTCATCGCGACGATAATACAACTGATAAGTATACTATTAAACCGAAGAAACGGTTCTATCACAATGGCACGACAAGGAGCAGTTTGGGAAGAGGTTTGTCCATTCTTGGGAGGGAACGATTTCTCAACTCTTTTTTCGAGTCCCGCTGGATTAACCAGATTGATGGCTACGTTCCGCAATAGAGTTCCACAGGACAACAGTGCTTGGGCCCCCGGGGAAGTGGAAAACAAAATGTTTGAACTAATACTAAAATAGCTTTTCTCAGTTTCGCATTTACAGCTCGTCAACGAGCTACTGCTTCTTTTTTTAGCCAATAAGGTAGGAGTCACGGAAGTAGACGCGACAGTGGTGGTGAATAGGCTATGGTTCGAGAGGGTTGAGGCAGCAGTTGGCCTCGGTTAAATCTACGATGAAAGATAAGTAAATACCGAGCAATCATTGTCTATAAATATAATAATAATTACGATTACTTGCAGTTTTTGAAGCACAAAGGTGGAGCTACAGAAAAGACACAGAGGTGTAAGTATAGTTATTTCTTTAATCCAATTTGAACGTGTCTTGAGGTTTTGGGAATTGAGCTGAATAGTTTTTATAAATTTTGCGTTTGATAGTCGGAATACGGCCAAGAACCCTCATCCTTCACACGCCGTGTGTTCTTATCCCCAAGAGAAATTTTTATTGGAATTTGAGAAAATTTTGCCTGGGACTACAAGAAAATTCTTTTTTGAAACTTGACATTCAATTTTTTTTACTTACACATTTGATACGAAACGGGGGTATAATCGGGACAGGGACACAGGCACTAAGGAATAGAATTCTTTTATATAACGGCATTTTATATAGTTATTTTATATACGTAGACAGTAACTGAGAGAGATCTATTTTGTGGGAAGCCTTAATTTTGTGTGCCTCTAACACATCCAAAATTTTACCTTGTAGTGACAAGTTGAGCTGTGAAATTCTTCTATCAGCCTCGACTAAATCTCACCTACAAGTGGAAGGGAAGTCTATTAATATAGGTAAAAAGGAGGAGGGCCGTGGAATAGATTGAAATAAGTTGGATGGAGTTGGATGCCAGGCTAGGAAACAGAAATACCAAGACGAAGACTAACCTTAACCAACCCAGAAGGACCTACGATGGATGAACCCCCTGAAGGAAAAAGAGGGAAAAAAGAAACCACTCACCGGGACGCAATAGCAGCAAATGAAATCGTTGACACCACGCCAAACTCGGCTACAACATCTGGTAGCCGTGACGGATCCGTTTTTATTGTCAAAGGGTTTAACGTTTAAACACCCTGGACAGATCGCCAGGTTGGTGACATGGCATGTGGCACAGGACCACACGTCGTCCCAACGCCCATTAACTGGAAGCAAAATCAGTTTGCAGGTTCGCTCCATATCCATTGGTATCCAAAAAGACAATGAAAAATATATTACTGCCAAAGACACTAAATTCTCCGTACATTCACAACGATTGGGAATGGAAATTGTCCACCCTGCTCCCTTATTACACCTCATATTACGTAGGTCATTAGATATATATGTTCTTACAAAAAAAATCAACATAAAAGGGGTTGTGGAACGAGCGTTCTGTTTTCGCAAAGCGAAGAATCATAAAAAAATTATCAGTGACCCCACAAGAAAATCACCTATCATCGACTTTTGAGGGGACTGGTAATGGTGTCAAAATTCTTGGTTTTGGATCGGGGCACTCATATCAAAACAAAGCGAAAGGTCTATTGTGTGACCCAAAATTAGGCCTTTAAAATCAGACCCTTACAATGAAAAGAATAATTGGGCTAAAAATCGGTGCATTACGGTTAAATTTTTGACCACTTTAAGGCAAAATACCGACTTTAAAGTGCACTTTTCCCCCTTTTCCTCGTTTCCACTCTACGCTTTGGGAAGTTTGGAAAAAGGACCCTCAAAAGGGCCGCACGTCAGTAGGTCATTAGCCTTGAGTGCCCCTGGGGGTTTCATAGGATGCCAATGCAAAGAATTCAGGCATCTTGATGACCTTTTAGGGGGCTAACTCCTCAATGGAAAATAGTAACCAATAATGATCTCATTACATCAATATTGTGTACATCTCTACACTGTCTATGTCTTCTATAGATCGGGTCAAAAAGCTAAGTCACTTAAAGGACTCGGAAATAACAACTCGTAGGTGGGACGAAGCGAAATCTTAGCCTCTCATCATACATTCAGCCTAAATTTAACCGTCGTACGAAAATTATCAAGTGTTTTAAATGTCAACAAGAAACGATTCCCTAGTCATCTAGACCAGGTTTGTATTTATTTAGTTGTAAATTTTAAAAATGTAACGATTTTGTCCCTTCAAAAATATAGAAATTTTCATGAGCACAATTTAAAGTGATTATTTTAATGATTGTTATGTTTCTTTAATTTGTATACAATAATACATTTATATTACAAACAAAAAATAGGTAACAAAACTACATTTCATTATTGATGCATGGAAATTCCGTATCCTTTATCGAACAATTGCACGACCTACACTCTGAGAACATGAGAAGAGAGAGAACAAAATATTAATTTTTGAGTCTAATTAAAATATCACAGAATTGGGAAAAAATTGTTTCTCCTAGACAGTCTGAAGAGCACATTTTGGCAGTCTTTTGTTGTATTATTTAGAATCAGTCTGTAATAACCTATTGTTATTTGACAAATAACATCTATTTGAAAAATGTTAACTTACCACCATTAAATTAGTTTGTGTTGCACGAAAAGGAAGAAAGATACTTGTCGGAGCATTCAATCAGGCTCAAACTGCCGTTCTCTGTAATGGAAAACAAATACCTTTTAAGTGGATTAATTTTCGCATGTATTAATCTAAAATCTAAAATCCAAATTTTGGCTAACACCTCTTTCATTTAAGTCAGCAATGACGACGTTTAAAATAATCATTTTTTATATGCAAGTTTGTCAGTGATAGAGAATTTTATTACAAAGCTAAATATGAATTGAAATGGACTTACTTTTAAATAGGTTCTAAAGTGACTTTGTTGGAACACGTTGACTTGATGCATGTTATAATGGTCAATTTTGTTTGTCATTCTATTATACCTGAAGTGTTCTAAAAGACAAAAGACAAATTGGACGACCGAATCTAATTCAAAATGGGTTGCGTAAGAGCGAAGTTCACCAAAATGAGGAAGGAAAAGATGCTAACATTTTGGAAATAATTAATACAATTTTTGTACAAAAGTTTACAAATCCTCAATTCAACAATAGGCAAATTACATTCGCATATAATAACAATAAACTTTAATAACGATAAACTATACATTTTCAGGTTTAAATTAATAAATTCTATGCTGATTCAAATTAACTAAAGTGTCTTAGTTAGAAACTGTATTAAAGATATCTTCAAAGTTATGCTAAGCTAACAAGAAAACTTGAGATGATTAAACCATCACAGGACCTGAACTATAATTATATTAAAATCTCATAAACCTCCTCTTATGAACACGACAATTTCAAAAAAACTTTTGCTTACTCAAACAATTCGAACTTTAATTACATTACCGCAGCTCAAATGGAGAATTCTGTCAAAAAATGTTTTCATAACATCAAAATACTAAGTTCAAAATACTGAGTTCAAATTAAATTAATTAATTAAATTTATTGATTGAATAATTTAAATTTAAGGTGAATTTATGGGAAAAACTGTGACAGAGTGCCAATCTAACACAACGATGTATGTTAATTTAATGTTTGTCATCACAAATGAACACCTACAGAGTTTTCACCATAAAGATGAACATTAAAAACTTTCTGCAAAGTCACTTGTTTGGTTCTTTCTATCCTTTTAGTCTTTCTTTCCAGTTCTCTTCTCTCTGACTTCCTCTTATCCTTATCCTTATCCTTCCATGAATCCAGGAACCCCTCCATATCTTCACCGCCGTTATTACTCCAAAACTTGAATGAAGAGTACGATCTTGGGCCGCCATTAATTCTTCTCATTTTCTTGTACTGTTTAAAATTAATAATTTTATCACTATTTTTCTGTTGATTTTTCTCTCTTTCAGACTTTTTACCACTCTCTCTTTCTTCTTCGGCTGCCAGTTCAGCCGAAAACGAATCATTTAAATCATTTTCCACCATGTCCACAATGTCGTTATTCATTGTTTTTTTTTTACTTTGTACACTAAAAAGAAAAAAGATTTACTGACAATACGGTACAAACCCGATTCATCATATCCAAAAGGAGATAAAATAATCATCGGCACGAAAGATAGTTTAAATTTGAAAGCTAAAGGTTTTCTAAGAAAGTCTTTATCTCCCTTTGGATAACCTTGGCTTTTAGTTGACATTTACAATGCATAAATTTGAATGCTTTGAAAATGTGGAACAGGATGCACCACGTGAAGGTGAAGCCATAGGATTTGCATCCCACCCTAAAATTAAAATATAACTACAACGAAACGATTTTTAGGGTACAAGACTGTTTAGCTGTTTTTGACTTGGATACCCTGTCTCTATGATCCAGTAAGAAACCTCCTGCTGTGACGATCTTTGTGATGAAATTCACCCCACAAAACATATTTATGTACCCAGGTAGACAATTCGCATTAAAGAGGGACAAAATTGGTTCGCTTTTAAATGCTACCAAAGAAAATGCCAGGATATTTTATTGAAGCTACGTGTGTTTCAAATTTATCTCTCAAACCTTGGTGGGATCAACTTAGATGAAAATATTCTATTGAACACTTGTTCACTTCTAGAAAGATTATTGCGTCTAAATCAAACTTAGATATTTCGAGCCCCACCCCACTGAGTTTTCCACACTTACTGGATCAAAGGGACAAGAGTGGATAAGCTGATGTACCCCTGAAACAAACAACTATCAACATGTTTCAGGGTGGTATAGACTAGCGATACCACTATGAAAACAACTATCAACATTCATAGGTATTATCTCTGTGTGTGACAAACAACTTTCAACATGTCACCAGAGGGTGGAAACAACTATCAACATCCACCTTTGATGGAAACAACTATCAACATCCATCAATCATCAACTTAAAGTCATTTGCAGCTTGACAGACAGAACAGCCTTGATTTAAACTAATGATAGTGAGACAAATTCAATTACATGTTTTAACAGTTCCTTTCCAAAAGAAGAAAAATTGAGCTTAGATGATTCTTATCCTTCAAAATACTGCCGAATTACCGTTTGTTTGAGTTGATTTAGAGCCTTCATTTTCCCATGTTTAATTGTTTTAATAGTTCCTTGATTGAGATACTCAGAATTCTATCTTTGAGCTGCTGTTCCATTCATGACAGTAACATTTGAAAATGTCATGCATTGTCAAAAGGTCTGTTTCAATGCAGAGTAAATTAAGTTATAATATTGTTGTCTTAATTTTTTAAGGTTTTATCAGTCTTATTTATAAAACATGTAATTGAAAACGCCTTTCTATGCTAAGCAGAAAATTTAACAATCGCATAAAAAAAGCATTACGATGCCCTGAAACGATGTTGAGGCAATGTGATCAAGGGTCTTGAAAACATGTTAGACCATCATTGACAAAGCGATCAAATTCACATAATAGTTCTCTGTAGGTATTCAAATCGCTGTAATGGCCAAATGTTTGAAGAGTCTCGCCACTCAAAATTTTCAATCTTTCTTCTTCTTCCCTTCTTCGTGGCATCCATGGATGATTATTGATATAATTTAGCCTATCATATGGCACTTTTTCGACCAAAGCAACATTTTCTAGTTTAGATGCCCTACTGAGGGCTGTATAAGTTATGCCAAGGTTAAGCTTCTCCATAAAAATCTCTTTATTTAACTTTATCCGAATATGAGTACATGGCTCATTAGGACCTATTGTCATACCTTGGCTTTTTGATATAGGTATACAATAACCAGGCATCAAGGGCAACCCCCTTCTAGAGCAACAGTTAGTATCACAACGTGCTTCATTGACAGGTATAGGAACCCATGTTGGGTGTTCTGGAAGCCAGCTTGGGCCTTTGTATCTTGGGAAATCTACAACAACTGCTTCTGGAAATGATGGAGGTGCTTCTCCCTCAGCATATAATATTGCAATCACTTTCCCAATTGCTCCATTATTCAATCCAAGAGGTGTTAAGCTGAGCTGATTTTTAGTCAAAAGCACACGACTTCCAACAGCAATGTGAGAGGTTGCAGGAATTTGACCCATCTGATTAACAGATTGAGTGTGATGACGTCCTTTTCCTTTGCTTGGTATAGTAGCAACAGGGATCCCCAAATCAGCTAGTTTGTTGTGGTTCTCAACATTTACCTCTTGCCACGTTTCCATAACGGTCAAACATGTGTCTGATCTAAATCCCTCTTTGGCACTTTCAGGAAGCTCACCTTCATATCTTGAATTTATTGTCTTCCAGTCATTCAAATTGAGTTTACCCTCTCTGATTCTCAGCAACATTTCCAAAAAAGACAACTGATCTGGGCCTTGTCGCATAGTTTCATTTAACAGAATACAATGTGAAAATGTACGATAGATTCCATAACCGGCAAGCTTATCTGGGGCGTCTGAGGATAATGGCTCAACATGCAAATCATGAGAATCAACTGGACCTAGCTGCCCTAAATCTCCAAAAAAATTGACAGTTGGTATTGCACCAAAGTTGTTGAAAAAATCACATGTTGCCTCCTTAAAACGTTGACTACACCATGCTAACATACGATGACTATACATACCTCTTTCATCTAAATTCAAGGTCATCAATTTCATAGAATTACCTTCCAGAGTGCTACCAGTTAGTTCACGTAAGGCAGTGAGAGATATGCTATTCAATGGCTTATCAGTTAACTGCAATGTTTTGGATTCTTTTTTCTTCACTCTTGGGATGCTTGTTGTTGAGTGAACAGTTCGTCCTAAGGGTAGGAGAATAGATGCTGCTCCAGTAGGTGCTAAATTCATTACAGCATTGTTTCGATTGCAAATTCTTCGCGACAAATAGGTCAAGGCAACAATTGTAAATGTTTTACCACTTCCAGCCGTCCCCTGCACTAAGAGACGCACTTTATTTTGGTGTTCATTATTCACAACAGACATAATATTAAGAATGTTAATAGCTATTATTACTCTTTGAAGAGCATTAGCCTTCAATAAATCAATATTTGGTGGCAAATCACAATTCTGATTTTGAGCCTGTTGCTGTGCAGCTGCCACCTTTGAGATGTTTTCTAGCCAATCTGAAGCATTATCAGGCCAACCACCTCCAAAAGATTCAATTGCATACTGATGCCAATCAAAACCTTCTCCACCATCAGGCAGATCTCTAAAAGCATTCAAATCTTCAAAATCTTGGGGTCTATTTTCAGCCAAGTATCTTAAAAATTCATGTTCATTTCTGATTTCATTCTCAAACTCATCTTCAGATCCAGATTCGTGGTCAATAGAGCTATCATCAACATCAAGGTTTTTCCTCTTTTTTGCTCTTTGACGATCCCTTTCTAGCTTTTTGTCATGCTCTGATTTTGCTTTTTTGACAAGTTCTTTCACAATCATAGGACATAGGTCACTTTCTAAAAACTCCATGAATGATTCTAAAAATGAGTCTTTCCCGTTCTTAAGGTCATTTACATTTTCCCATGTTCCCAACGAGTGAATCATTAATTGACCCTTACAATAATCCTCTTCTAGTGGCCATATGGGAAGAGTCGGAATCCCAGTAAAAACAGGAACATGGTTTTTGGCACACTTAGGGGTGCAAACGCAAATTTGAGCCCAATTATACAAAGTCATATTAGGATAACGTGTTCGACGTTTTTCACTCAAAAACTTTTCTAGAGGTGTTTCTTTTGTTGCATCCCCATCGGAAAACTTAGAATTTATTGCACGAAAACCACTAAGACCAATTCTCCTGAACTGTCGAGTGCAATGAAACAAACGACCCCCACAATTCAGAAAATCAACAGCAGCTGCTGGCATATCAATCAATCCAATAATTTTTAAAATTAACTGTTGGGCAATACTTCTTACAGATGCAACATCACTATTAACATCTAATAAATGTTTATATAGACGAATGAAATCGTCTGTAGATTTGGCACCCTTGCAAGCATACTGAGTGATGTATCTCAACAGAGCCATTAAGTCTTGATCAATGATGGCTTGCGTGTCTGAGTTGGCTAACCATGTTAACAGTCGTGTTTTGACATGAGATATCAGAAAAGAATGATCTCTGTTGCCTTCAAAACGTGGATGTTCTCCTGGTGTTATTAGTGAATGGAAAGGATGAGTTTCTTTTCCTTCTGAAGTTCTATTTTCGATATCAAACTTACCAAAATGGAAACGACAATATTTTGTTTTAGCACCATCAGACTTCACATTTAAGCAAGTATTATTACACTTATGCAAGCCCACCTTATTTGTCAAAGCAATATGAAAATCTCTCATGGATTCTTGGCTTGAGTGGTCAGAGAGTTTTTCTGACAAAGGATTATAATCTGGAGGTTCATAATCTCCATCAGGTTTGGGCCATTCAGATTTGTTGGGGATCCATACCCTTTTGCCATTCTCGTCAATTTCTTCATGGCCACCTGCAGGGTGCATAGATACAAAATTAGGAGAGTGAAAATCTTCTGTATTTTGTAAATCAGTCTGAAGTAAACTATGAAGTTCAAATGCTGCATCAGATGTATTTACATTACCTTTTCCATCATCGGTAATCAGAGCCATTGCATTTTCTATTTTCTTTGCGTGCGATTCACTAAAAACAATAGCGTGACTATGAATCTCACCACGACCTTTTGCAAACTCATATCTAATCCACATGTCAGATGTTTGAAATAGTTCTTTCCCGACAGTTTTGTAATAATTAAGGGTCCTCCTCTCAAAGTATTTGGTGACAATATGGAGATTCGACAAAACTAATTTACGATGGTATGAAAAATCATTATTAATGCACTCAAGGACAGTTTCGACGGGTACCCCTTTAACAACAGATTCATACTTGGCAAGCAATTGCTTAAGGGGATCCCAGTGGTATTCAGCCATAGAGTTTGTGTCAAAGTAGGCTGGAAGGTCCCCATATCCAATCTTTCTAAACAAAGCAAGGTTGTCAAGTTCAATTTTCCTGTCTCGCCAATATGGATCACTATTAGCAAACTTAGCACCAACACTTATCAATTTTCTTGGTACAGAAGTATCATTATTCTCTAAATTTTCACGTAATTCTTCAACAGAAAGATGTGCGTCATGAAGTTGTTGTGCAACAATAAATGAACCTTGGTTTAAAGCCCTTTCCCTTAGGCCAAGATTTAAAAGAAAAAATCGAAGTGTTGGATGGGAGCTCACACGGTTGTCACCGCAGTGGTAAATATGATCCACCCACTCTTGATAATCAGGGGTTGTTAGTTGAGGAATGGTGATGTCTGCTGAACCATTGATAAATATTGTTGGAAAAGCCATTGCAAAAAAACCACATGTTTTCCTTTCAGGCACAAGTTCACGTTTTTCACTTGTTATTTCTGCCACCCCAACTCTTTGAAGGCGTACAAGATCTTGTACAGTCTCTTCATCATCAACAATTTTCTGTAAAAGTTTCTCAAGATTCTTATCAACATCATTAGGTTCAAGTGGTGAGACAACACCTGAATGTGTATTTTCCAAATCTGAGGATCCTGGTTGACCTTCAGATAAATTCTTATTCAAGTTGGGAACCTTTGTTTTGTATTCAAGATTTGGAACACCTGGACAAATTTGTCGGCCATCATTAGGCAAATTCTCTAATCTTACATGGTCAATTATAACATCAAAATAAAAAGGGTTGGGAAGCCATAGAAAAAACCTGCCTTTTAAAGGTGTGTTAATATGATCTGGTCCATCATAAACTTTAGAACTAGGAAAGGCAGTACCCATTCCACCATGTGGAAAACCAAAGACGAGCCCTTTCAAAGCCTGTTCAACATTATCTCGTTTGACAATAAAGTCTTTCAAAACTTCCCCATTCTCGCCTTTCTTTCGAACCAATATAATTCCTACTTCTTGGGGGAGGCTTGGCAAAGTCTTTGCAATTTTCATGTCATGTGGAACTGCAATAGAATGGCCGCGTCCTTTCAGCATGCCGTATTTAAGGATGGTAATATTAGTTATTATGTTGATTTTTGAAATCATGGCCGTTTCCAGAATACTCAGATTTTTCAGGTATGGGGGAATTTCTTCAAAATGCATATTATTATGTAATGTCCCATCTCCATGACTACTACTATCATCATTCCCGTGCATGGAAAAAATACCAGAAAATTTGGGGGCGGCAGGTGGATTTTTTTTTTACGATTATTTTTTTCTTCTTGGCGACATCTAATGCACTTACCATCCTCCCCTACTGACCATGAAGCTGGGGAAAACAAATCATTGTTGTTCAATTCAGGCTCAACATGAACAGTTTCATGAAAAACAGGTCTAACTTCATTACAAATTTTACATCGATCGATGTTGTGTTTTAACTCCCCTTCCTCAAAAATGCTCGCTGCTTCAACTACCCTAGGATTAGAATGTAAACAACTGTTATTACTGAGAGGTCTTTCTTCAGCATTATGAACAGATTCTGCTGCTTCAACAACCCTAGGATTTGAATGTAGACAACTGTTGTTACTGTCAGACCTTTCTTCAGCATTATGAATAGATTTTTCTCTCATAACACGATTCATTCTATTTCTACGATTTCTTTGCTCGCGAACAGTTTCATTATCAGAAGGTGCAATGTACGCGATACCATCACGAGCACATAATAATTTAAGTTCTTCTTCTACATTGCTTTTTTTCTTTGCACTTGTTATCTTACATCTAAGAGATTTTCTTCTTTTACGCTTGTCTGAAACAGACTCTTCAGCAGAAGGCTCAATATATTTTAAACCATAAAGGGTACACTTTGCCTGTATTTCTATTTCAGGGTCAACAGACACCTTTTTTAGAGGAGGTTTTTGAATTTTGTTTTTCTTCCTGTGAGGAGCTGTTTGATCTTTCATACCTTCAGACTCTCGTTTTTTTATTATCTCTACATTTTCAATCGAGAAGTCAACAGTTTCTTGCTGGTTAAAATTGGCTAAAATCCCCCCATCACCAGGTAATAATGATTGGAAATGATTATTGTTAATTCCGGCCAAAAGAAAGTAAGAGCTGACCGGCATATCTACATGAAATTCTAGATGAGGAGAATCACGGAAACAACTCATAACTTTTAGGGGATTATTTTCGCTGCAGCTTTCAGAATTGATGCATATATTTCTACCAAGCAAGATAGCTGCAGCATTGATAAAGACCTCTGTGGTGTACACAGTATCACACAACTGCTGGGTTAAAAGCTGCTCCCAAGAAAACCCTTCAGCCCTGCGAATATCAATTGCCCCCTGTTCAAAGAAAGTTCTATATCCAACAATGTATGGAGACTCCTCTACAGTTAGACGACTTTGATCCCGCACAAAATTGACGACTGCCTGGCGTAAGATAAGATGGTTTGGATACTGTAACCTTAAGGCTGAAACATCACCAAAATCTGTACGATCGTTAAGTTGTTCTACAATGGCGTGATAAAAGCAATTACCATCCCCGGGGGTTTCACTCACACAAAAAACATTTAAGCCATGGTTACGAGCAGTTCTTAAAATCTGGGGAACACAACTATACCTGGGCCAGACTGTTCTTGGAAGTTTTCTAAAATTCCCAACAACAGTTCTTCTGGCACTCTCAATTAAGTTTCTAATATTATCAACATTAAGGCTGGGGATAAACATTTCAAAATTATATGTATATATCTTTGAGCCAAAAATAATAATACTTATCTAAATCTTGTGATGTTCAAATGGTTACACTTCTGCATACACTTTTCTTCTTGAAATACTTTTCAACATTCATACACTTTTCTTCTTGAAATACTTCACCCTCGACTCCATGGCTTATCTAACCCCCTTACGCTATTGATGATTCTGATGGACGCGTTGACGGGGGATATAAGCCCTGGTACACATAGAAAACGAAAGTGATTTCAGGGGTGTACGCGAATCGGATGTTGATTAGCAAAGTCCCATAATGACGGATAGGAAAAAAAATCTTGTCCGAACTACGGATGGTTTATATCATTTTTCAATAAAAACAAATACAAACTAGCCACAACCAGACTGTCAAAATGTTTGAGCCAAGCTGTTTCTCCAAAGCAAAACAGAATATGCAAGAGGATCACTTGTCACTTTCTTGATTTCTTTCTCATTGAATATGAAGAATGTTCTTCTGATCAAGCAAAATGCCATTGGAATTTCATACTGCTAACGAACACTATAGAGGGAACTAAACAAATTTGATGCTGATTTTCTACTGTCTGCTGCTGAATGAATAAAAAGACATAAGGACAGAAGAACTATGTAACAGGTCCTATGTCTACGTATAAATATATCTCTGGTACTGATGTCAGCTAGCACTCAATGGCTGAATGCCAATTGTGTTCATCGATCTGGTTGGATGAATTGGAAGTTGCCTTCTTTAGAAGTGGGAGTTTTAATGACATATCCATAAAATGAAATGGACTTATATGGATTGAATAATAAAGTATTATAAGATTATAATCTGTGTATACCTACAACTGAACTTGGCTTTACTTTTTATGTCCTTGTATAACTTTGTGTGCGTAACCTGATGCCTTACCCAAGTGACAGTACAAATATGGATTGACGTGAAATGTATATAATGAGATATGGATTTGAATAGCGGTAAATGATAATGACTGAATGATATTTGGGGAACGTCTTTTGACGCCTGAGTGAAACTACCTGATACCAATGACTGACAGTGTTGAACGTTTAAATGGGAATGGTGACTACTAATTTTTATCACTTTGGCACTTGAGAATATTTTTCAACATTTTTTCAAAATACACCTGAATGATAATTATATAAACAGATATAAACACAATGCCATTATGTACATTTTGGACTAATAATAAACTTGCCAAAATTGGAAATAATATATAATTTTTATTTCGTACAAACTTTGAATATTTCAACCTTTTGGCAATAAACAAAAAGGCAATAATCATGTTACTCAGTACAATTTTAAACTTTTATGTTTGTCAAATGTTTTGAATATTTCTAAAGATCGAACAAATTTTTCAAACAAATTCAGAAGATTGAATCAAAAATGAATTTTCAGATTAGTTCAAGCTCTTTTATTTCGATCCAAATGATTTGGAAATTTATGACAAATAACCTTTTTGTTTTGGAAAGTACAAACTTCTTGACTTTCTTCGAAGATTTCTACATTATTCTGTTTTTTTTTAAGGAAAATAAGTTTCTTCCATAGAAAATAGAAATTTGTTGACTTTTTCTTGTATTTTTAAAGGAAAATATCTCTGTGTTTTTCATCTTTGTATTAAGGATAACTGTTTATGTTTTGAAAGAAAATGATTTTTCTGCATTTTTCAAGAAAAATGTCTCTGTATTCTTATAGGAAACTCAATTTTTGTATTTTGCAAGGGAACTTACGTCTGACTAGCAGTTTGCTTTGAATTCTGGTAAAATTTGAAAAATTGAAAGACATTTTTTTTACTTTAAATAAAAAGTGATCCTCTCTTAGCAAATTTTCTTACCAAACTTTTTTTCTTTCAAAGAAATAGAAATCATTTTCTACACTTCCCCCCTTTTCTATTTTCAGACTGCTCAAGAAACTAATCTCTTATTTCTAAATTTCTAAAGTAAAAACTTGCTAATTTCCTACAAGGTTGGTCACCCAGAAAGTTTTACAAGAATGTGATGAGATTTGTTAAAATCAATCAAAGTTTGCTGCCCCTTTTCCATGGTTGGGTTGGTCTAAAAAGCAGGGTAGCCAATTGGGGTAGCCAATTGGGCTAGGTTGTGGGTTACCTAAATATTTTACAGACCAGAATAGAAATACCGAAAATGAATGCATAGAACCACATTTTACTGACCAGGGAGCACGAATCTGATTGATACTTAGATTGATCATGTATGATTACAAAGATAAACAAAGATATAAAAATTACCACGTGTTAATGCACGAGGAGTAAGAAATAGAGCTTACATTATAATAGAGCTATTTCAAAAGACTTTTTGTACCTATTATAAGCTGCCATATTAAAAGTTTTTGAAAGGAATTAATTGTTTGAAACATCTAAACATGATATAAATTAAACAGTAGATTCAATAACAAAGGATTGTTAAGATATGACAAGATTAGAGATCATATGGCCCAAAGGCGATTCCAAAGCTATTATCATCGAATTACAGCTTCACGGAAATAACAATTAAAAACATAAATAAAATGTAAATCTAAAATATTAAAAACTGTTTTGTATATATTTTTTATTCGGGTCTGTAAATTTTCAAACGAAGCCAAGAAGGAAGACAAAATGGCGCCAGGTCTCTTGAGAAGTAACAAAGTTCAGTACCTTTGGAAAAAAGGCTATTGTGGCTGAAGTTCGAAAGGAATCTTAAATTTTATTACATGGAATCATTAACAAGATGTTGTATAGTTATTTCCACATGAAAACAGGTTTCAGATTTCAAAAGTTTAGGCAAAAAGAGGTACCCCATAACCTAGCCCAATTGGCTACCCCATTGGCTACCCTGCTTTTTAGACCAACCCTCCATGGTTTTCCTTAATTTCCAGTCTTCTAGGAAATTTTTTTACCCTTTTTTCAGGATCTTGCTTGTTTCGTCCAAAAATCCTGCAACAAAAAAAAAAGAATATAATATTGCCAAACAACAGCATAAAAATTTTACCTGAGGACAGGATAATTTTTTGGAATGAACAGGTTGATATCGCAGATTTGGGTTCCACTTGAAAAGCACCCTCGACTCCATGGCTTATCTAACCCCCTTACGCTATTGATGATTCTGATGGACGCGTTGACGGGGGATATAAGCCCTGGTGCACGTTAAAAACGAAAGTACTTTTAGGCATGTACGCGAAACGTATGTCGATTAGCATAATCCCGCCATTTTACAAATTCCGAGAATTTGAAAAAATCAAAACAAGCTATTCATGATATGCACCACTGCAATGTCTTCTGACATTACATCACGGACCCAACAGCTGATTGGTTGTAAGTGACGTAAAATCACTCAATACGTCACTTTCAACCAATCAGCTATTGGGTGGAATGGAAGACATTGCAATGGTGCATATCATGAATAAATAATGGCTGATGTAAATACTAAATTTAAAAGTCAAAGATAGATTCTCAACATGAAGAAGTTGAAGTATCTTGGCAAACCAATCAATTGACAAAATTGCAAAATGTCATTTAAATGAAACTTGATTCGCAGAGAAAGATACTACGAGACCTTGATAAGCAGTCTATCCCTGCACTGAGCGAACTGGAACTGCTTGTAAAACGATTTTTTACAGAAAGACAAAAGGACTATGGAAAATAGTTTAAAGATTCACTCGAAAAGACCCTCTGCTGTCCACATATAATTGTTTTGCTTGAACTGATTTCCAACAGCAATCTTGCATGTTTCTTTATAATCTGATCACTCGTGATGAATGACTGACTGATGTTTATACATTTTGACATCTATCTTGTCCATGACCATGGGCATAAGGCCCGAGGGGGTACTAGGATTGATGGGTGTCGGGTATGTGCGTGCCAGACCTCTGGACCCTTACCCTTAGAGAGACTGAATTTTGGTGAAAAGGTGACCCTTAGAGAGACTCAGTGTAGAAAAACCCAACCCTTAGAGAGACTTTTTCACAAAAAATTTCTATAATGGGCCAAAGAAATTCGATTTTTAAAAGAATTTCTCCAATTTTCGAAAAATTTCTCTAATTTTTGAAAAATTTTCTCACTTTTTTTATAAATGTTCTCACTTTTTTGACTTTTCACTTTTCTTTGACCCGAGTTTGTGAAAAAACCGACCCTTAGAGAGACTGATTTTGACTTTTGTTGTTTTGGTAACCCTTAGAGAGACTTTGGGAGGGTGAAAAACCCTACCCTTAAGGCACGCACATACCCAGCACCCATTTTTGCCTAAGTACCCCCCCGGGGCATAAGGAGTATGAAAAAGAAAAAAGCATACATCTCCAGTGATTGCTTGACTGGTAGTCAAAATGAACTGATCGGTGAAGAAGCTTTTTCAGAAAAACTTGAGATTACGTACAATACAAACTCACTGTAAAAATGTTCTGGTTATGGTTTATACAATTAAAAGCTTGGCAATTATGTGGACAATTCTAATCAACTGATGAATGTGTAAAAGCAAGAAACTTCAAGTATTGAAAAATAAATAAATTTTTACCATGAAACAATTCTTTAAACATATCCTACTGTATTACCAGACTGAAAATTTATTTATAATGACCGTAAATGTCAAAAAGTATACAAATTAGTATACCATTGTGAGATACACTATGAAATTCCGAACAATTGTTGATAACATATGGGTGAAAAAAAATACACATTATTGCATGGTACAGTGTGTATATTGGACTAAATTTGACAAAAAATGTTGAAGCTGGAAGTAGTTTTTTTATCAGGATAAAATTTATGCAAACATAATAACAAATCTGTCATCTAGATTATCAATTATGACATGTTAGACTGTTTAGGATTTCAGTTGAATTTATTCTGACCTAAAGATTATGTTTCACTGTCGTCATCATGTTCTGATTTGCTAAATAACAAAATTTTTGGAAAATTTTCCATAGAGTCTTCAGTTTTTCACCTATTTTGAGGATAAAATCAAATAGGAGTACAGTCATCTAAAGTAACATTAACAGATTTTTTAGCTGTATTTTACTTTAAGCTGTATTAAGTGTCAAGTTTTATTATTTTATAGATGAATATTTCTGGACATTAACATTAACATTATTTAAACCCATCATTCATTGTATATATTTTCATATTTTAATCCTAGATTTCTTTAGTATTTCTTTATTTTTGTATTAAATTTCTTTTTTTTATATTCAAGAGAATAGGTTTTGTAAAACCTTCTATGAATTATCAAATAGAAATAGAAAAAGACATTGTTTCAAAAGATAGCAATCAACTACATTTGGGTCAAAATTCCAGAATAGAACTTTAAGATTATATATGTCTTTTCAGTTCTGTTATTTTGATACAAAATGATTGAGAAATTTACTACAAAAAATTGAATACATATCTCTGCTTTTTTTTTGTAAATGTCACATTTTGTTTGGAGCAAAGCTGTTTCATTTTAAAGCGTCTGATACTTTAAAGCTGAAAGGACTGATAAAACAAGATTAATTTTTGGAACTTTGTTCAATCAAAAAGTAGGAACCATTAAAGGCAAAAATAAAATTTGGAATTTGTACTTTACCTTCACTGTTCTCGAGACTTGACAAAATTGATAATAATACCTTGAAGGAAGAAATTTTGGCAGGAATTTAATTTGGCGGGTGGTTGAGAAAGTTTTTTCAGAGGAATTTAATTTGGCGGATTGCTAGAAAAAAGAAATTAGGCGAGAATTTAATTTGCCGGTCGAAGGAAATTGTTACCAAATAAGCAAAAACCTGTTTTTAAGGCCTGAAATAGCACAAATTTGGAGAATACACGAGATAAATTAAATTTGGCGGGAATTTAATTTGGCAGATTCCTGGTAAATCCACCAAATTTTATTTCCGTCATAATTTATTCCTTTAAGGTAGTCCTTGATTACAACCGACCTCTTTTTAATATTGAAATTCAACAAAATCTAATATTATTTTCAAGCCATTCCCATGAACATTTTCCATAGGACCAGTAAATATTTCTAACTTTTTTTGTTAATTGAATAAAACGAAATGTTCCAAGTTTATTAAAGTTTCATGTAAAATGTATTCCTGCAGATTTCTTTTGATCATCTGCCAAATCTCTAAAAAACTTATTACACCATGTTTTTATTATCAAAACCCTGAGTTGAAAATTGTTTAAAGATTCACAAGAAAAATCTTAAAAATGACACGTATAAAGATTCACACAAGAATATCAAATTCATTTTACTAGTCAGAAAACTCTTATTAATTAGAATTAAACTCCAAACTCTATACAATGATTCATAGCTAGCATTAAAATTTTCATAAAATTTCGAATGGGTATTTTACATAATTCAATGTGTTCTAAATAAATAAATAAATTCTTAATGAATGATGATATAGTAAACAGAACAAAATTCACCAAAATTAGTTATCGCCAAAATTGAATAAATTGCTTCCTCACCCTGCCTCACCATAATAAGGGCCCCTAATAAGTTCTTGTCAGAATTAAAATTTCCAGTGATTTTCCTAAGGGGCCGTCCACATAGTACGTACGCACTAAGGGGGAGAGGGGGTGTCTTCTCAAAAGCATATGCTTGCGTACAGAGGGGAAGGGGAGGGAATAAAAATTAAGTACGCAGAAAAAAAAATTCACAGCCCTTTTTTGCTTGTAAAATTGATTGAAAGAGAATAAAAAAAGAATTATTATTCGCTTGTTCCTTACAAAATATCAGCTGTTTCTCTCTCATAGAAAAAGGGGAAAACCCAAGCCTTTTGAATTTGATTTTTTTTTCAGCCAGGGGGGGGGTGTGAATGAAAAAAGTACGTACTCACCAGGAGGTATAGCTATTTGCATCTGCTTGCCTATAGGGGGAGGGGTATATATATACTCAATTTTTGACATTTTAGTGCGTACGTACTATGTGGACGGCCCCTAAGTAACCCCAAAGTTCTATTTGAAACACTAATTTTTAGCATAAAAGAACCACTTTATATACTGTGCTATTTGCCCAAATTAGTTTTTGCCAAAATTAAAAATTGCATTTCTCTTCAAAACCACATTTCTAAAAAATTCTATTTTATTTAGCTCCTTGCCAAAATAAGTTCTCTCCAAAGTAATTGTATTCCCCAAATTCTTATTTTTTCGCAATTTTTGCCTCTTGCTGATTTCACCATTTTATCTCCAATCAGTCTCCAATTGTCCCTTTTCGTTAAATAATTGTTTTTCAGTGAAGTGAAAGTAACAAAGATCAAGCATTTTCACTCTTAATTGTTACACAGTCCATAAAGTGTCCATCAATCTTTTCTTTCTTATTATTTAAACCAGTTAAACATCATAACAGTGCCCGGATGTTTAAAATTAACTTCAACTGACACTGATGACTGAGCAATGCATTTAGTTATTTAGCATCCTGGAAAACCAGGGCTAACAAATAGTGCAATCTCTCTGAGTTTTTATAGCTCATGCTTTATTCCAATCAGCCAATTAGTCACAAAAGCAAGATGCAATGATGATGTTGAGGACATGATACTTTTCATGTTTTTACACACAAAAACATTGTTGTTGTACAAAAATCTGATTGAATTCATCCTACTGCTAGTGTCACTGTCGTTCATTGTTCCCAGCTGTGGTGACATGATATGGGTAGACAATTGGAGTTTACGTTCTTGAGGCTGGATATAAAAATTCTATCGGCTACTTTTTGGATGAGCAGCATCAGCAGAAGAGTCAACAGCAAAGCATTAGAGCTGTTGAAAATGTTTTATTTATTTTTCACATAATCTAAAAGTGAGAAAGAAAGCAATAATTTCAAGGTTGAAATTTCTTTAGATTTGCTGAGTGTGTTTGAAGCCAGTTAATTTATAGCTTTAACTGTTTAAGACCAGTTCACAGCAGTTTTCTGCACCAACCCTAAAACTTCACCACAAAAAAATATCCATATCAGAGAGCCAAATTTAAAAAACAGTAATTGGAAGTTGAGACTTATTGCAAGCTTCTAATTTATTTTGAGCCAGTAAAAAACCATTAAAAGACAGAGGAAAGTCATTCTCTATTCCAAACAACAGGCAACAAACACAGTCATTTTCTACTTGCATTTCCCTTCCAAATGTCCAAATCAACATTATTTTGTTTTCCCATGCCAAATGGTCATACGGAGAAAAACTATTTACAGTATTTTGATATAAATTATTTTAGTAAGTGTGCTCGCAGCTCGGCTGTACTTGTCTTCGCAACATATTGCCCACACTCAAGCTGCCAGAGTCCAAAGGTCGAAAAATATCAAGATTCTTGATATTTTCTCTTCTAAAGTACCAGGGCCCTAAACGATTCCTCCAATTATACGGTACTGGCCTCTTTAAGTCGCAGAATCGTTTATCGGCCCTGGCTCGCGAGGGTGCTTGAAAAGTTTTATTAGGTCTTTTAAAAATCAAACCTATTAAATTATTATTATTAGTTTGTTGAAAGATAAAGATTGACATGGAAAGCTTCAAATAATAAAAGGGACACTTTAAATATAAAATAAATAAAACTTTCATTCTCTAGTAAGATAATTCTTGTTAGCTGTTAGCCTTAATGAACTACAATTTTGAAAAATTACCTTGTGCAAGGATTATTATAATGGATTAAAATACAATTACAAACAACAATCAATATTATTATGTTGTATAAAAATTCCTTTAACACCTCTTTTACACTCAATTTTCATATTTTGGATAATTTCATAATTTTGTAAAGAGATCCTGTGAAAAGTCAATTTAAAATTTCTGTGCACTGTTACGCATACATTAAAGGAAGAAATTTTGGCCGAAAAGTTCCCGCCAAATTTAAATTTTCTCAAATCGATTTTTCACTATTTAGACGTCATAAAAGGGGGTATTTCAAACATTTTCACCTTAATTTTAATCCTTGAAACCCATCATGCCAAATTAAATTCCCGCCAAAAATTCTTCCTTTAATGTAATTTCAATATTACAATTTTTTCTATTCTCTGTAAAAGATTACCTGTTACCATTACGGTAGTATTATTTTTTTTTTGTTCAGTATTCTTGAATAGAAAAAAATCTAATCTTGACAAAATCAATTCCAGCAGAAAATCTTACTATTTCACGAAATTATAATTTCCATCATGCAAAATTTTTGACTTTGATACAAGATTCTTGCAGAATCCCTCCAGTAGCGTAGACAAGAGGGGCGCAAAATTTGTGTAGAAGAGCAGACTTTCATGGCATAGTAATCTATTCATAATATAAAAATATAATTACTGTGTCATAAAAATCTGCTCTCCTACACAAATTTTGTGCCCCTCCTGTCTGCGGTACTGCCCTCTAGAAAATCTGGAAATAACCCAAAAACTTAAATGTGTTTTTTTGGAGAATAATTATACTTTGGGGCAAAAATTAGTATTTTTAATATAATTGATGTAAATTAGCATGCAAGATCTGAAGATAAACTTACCGTCAATGGCTCTAACTTGGGACAGTCTGATAAAACATGGGACAGCAATTCGGCCATCATTTTACAGAACCTCCAAAGTCATTTAATTAACATAGTCACAAATCTCATAGAAAACAAACTTTGTTGTCAAGAGAGATTTAGCAGTAAGTGAAAATACAGACGAGAAAGTCAACCATCCCATTATATGACCACTTGTCCCAAGTTAGAGCCGTTGACGGTACACAGGAAAAAATTCAGAAAAATTCCTTGTGACTTTTTGGTGAATTCACATTGAATCTAGGTGAAAAGTTGCAACCTTTCTACAATTCACAGCTTTTTTGAGTGAATTATTGAATGATTGCAGCTTTTCACCATGAATTCACTAAAATGTCACGGTGATTTTCTCGTAAATCTTATCATTTGATGTCCACAATATAATATATAAACAATGGCCATATTATTGCAAAATCCTTTCAGTGTCTTTGGCTGCCAAATGTATAAATACTACGATCCATGTACAACTGTTTGCAGGACAAAAATGTCATTCTAAAATTTTAAACATGTACGTTAACACCAAATTATTGAGCAATGTTAATTTTAGCAACCAGAAATACCAGGGCTAAAAAAACACAGTAATCTCTCAGAGTTTTTTATAACTCAATTCAACGAAAATGAAGTTTATTCCATAAATTGGTTGATGCTACGTTAAATCTCATCTGATAAATTCATTCTTCAGTTCGCCAGTGTTGCACATCTTTCACAGCGGCAAGAAAGCAGCTGCCATGATGTATGTGATTTGATAAATACCCTTTTAGGTTTACTCAGTTGACATTACTGCATGGGCTGTCTGGTGGGGCTGGTTATATAAGACATAGTAGTCAATCAGCTACTCTTCAAATTGCCATTGGAAAATAATAAGCATGATATTTGTTTTATTCTAACAACTTCTCTAAAAATAAAGAACAAAAAGCTCATAATTAACAGCAACTAAATTCAGGGCTGAAATTAGGACCTGCTGTCTGAGTCTAAACATGACTAAAGTCAGTCAAAGGGAAATATAGGCAAAAGTCAAATCAGATAACCAAAACAACACACCATCCACATCCAGAAAAACATTAACATTTATGATGATTTTGACTGAATTAGATAATTTTGAGCCAGTAAAACTAAAACTCACACAGACAGTTTAATTGATATATAGTGTAAATTTTTATTGAGAGAAAAACAGTCAAAGTCCAGGCCAGTTATTAGTCCAACACTCCAAGACTTGCTTCCCATCCATCAAAAACGAGAAACCAACTTTTCAAGATATTGGTTTTCATTGCCGTGGTCGTACAGCGTAAAGCTATTCACAGTATTTTGATGAAAATTATCCTAGTAAGTGCGTTCGCAGCTCGATTTTCTGTCTTCCCGAAATCTTTCTCTCACTCACTCAGCCAGAGTCCAAAGGTCGAAAAATATCAAGAATCTTGATATTTTTCATTTAACTGTACCAGGGCCCTAAACGATTCCTCCAATTATACGGTACTGGCCTCTTTAAGTCGCTTAAATCGTTTATCGGCCCTGGCTCGCGAGGGTGGAAATACTTTTCAACATTCAAAAAATTGTGATTTGTCTGTGACGGTATACAAATAAGAAACTGGAGGGTTGGATCTAACAATTTGGACCGGCGGGAAAAAATGAAACAATTTACAGCACAAAAACTCGCACTTGATTGGATAGTCAAACTCGATATATTTTAAAAACTCTTTTATTTTATAAAATAAAGAAAAGTCTACTTTGCTCGGTGTTTTTTCGTGAGCCAAATCGGTAGCATTTCTCGAACATATACAAATTTACGCCCCGCGTACGCAGATCTTGCCAAAGGATGCGGAACGCGCGTTTGAGCGCGCTGCGCGCGCTCAAACGCACGTTCCGCAAAAAGAACTTTTGTTATTTAAACAGTTGACCTTATATTATGTGGATTATATGAATAATATTTATTATTAGAGTTTAGATTATTTAATGTTTATTTTTTTAGTATTTTTAGGATTATTATATAGAATTTGCACCTCCTGCTATCATATCCGAAACTAGACTCCCAGATCAGGCGATCTGAGCAAAGTAAAATACTTTCAAGTTCACTCAGCCGTAACGAGGGCGTTTCGGGCGTGAAGGGTGGTTTCTGGGCGTAGTAATCCCTTCCCGCCCTGTTAAACAGGTTGGGAGCAGTTTTCCCCTAATACAATTCAAATAAATACCTGGGATGACCAGGGCATTTCTGTCTGATCCAGTACAATAGCAAATTCTATATAATAATCCTAAAAATACTAAAAAAATAAACATTAAATAATCTAAACTCTAATAATAAATATTATTCATATAATCCACATAATATAAGGTCAACTGTTTAAATAACAAAAGTTCTTTTTGCGGAACGTGCGTTTGAGCGCGCGCAGCGCGCTCAAACGCGCGTTCCGCATCCTTTGGCAAGATCTGCGTACGCGGGGCGTAAATTTGTATATGTTCGAGAAATGCTACCGATTTGGCTCACGAAAAAACACCGAGCAAAGTAGACTTTTCTTTATTTTATAAAATAAAAGAGTTTTTAAAATTATATCGAGTTTGACTATCCAATCAAGTGCGAGTTTTTGTGCTGTAAATTGTTTCATTTCTTCCCGCCGGTCCAAATTGTTAGATCCAACCCTCCAGTTTCTTATTTGTATACCGTCACAGACAAATCACAATTTTTTGAATGTTGAAAAGTATTTCCACCCTCGCGAGCCAGGGCCGATAAACGATTTAAGCGACTTAAAGAGGCCAGTACCGTATAATTGGAGGAATCGTTTAGGGCCCTGGTACAGTTAAATGAAAAATATCAAGATTCTTGATATTTTTCGACCTTTGGACTCTGGCTGAGTGAGTGAGAGAAAGATTTCGGGAAGACAGAAAATCGAGCTGCGAACGCACTTACTAGGATAATTTTCATCAAAATACTGTGAATAGCTTTACGCTGTACGACCACGGCAATGAAAACCAATATCTTGAAAAGTTGGTTTCTCGTTTTTGATGGATGGGAAGCAAGTCTTGGAGTGTTGGACTAATAACTGGCCTGGACTTTGACTGTTTTTCTCTCAATAAAAATTTACACTATATATCAATTAAACTGTCTGTGTGAGTTTTAGTTTTACTGGCTCAAAATTATCTAATTCAGTCAAAATCATCATAAATGTTAATGTTTTTCTGGATGTGGATGGTGTGTTGTTTTGGTTATCTGATTTGACTTTTGCCTATATTTCCCTTTGACTGACTTTAGTCATGTTTAGACTCAGACAGCAGGTCCTAATTTCAGCCCTGAATTTAGTTGCTGTTAATTATGAGCTTTTTGTTCTTTATTTTTAGAGAAGTTGTTAGAATAAAACAAATATCATGCTTATTATTTTCCAATGGCAATTTGAAGAGTAGCTGATTGACTACTATGTCTTATATAACCAGCCCCACCAGACAGCCCATGCAGTAATGTCAACTGAGTAAACCTAAAAGGGTATTTATCAAATCACATACATCATGGCAGCTGCTTTCTTGCCGCTGTGAAAGATGTGCAACACTGGCGAACTGAAGAATGAATTTATCAGATGAGATTTAACGTAGCATCAACCAATTTATGGAATAAACTTCATTTTCGTTGAATTGAGTTATAAAAAACTCTGAGAGATTACTGTGTTTTTTTAGCCCTGGTATTTCTGGTTGCTAAAATTAACATTGCTCAATAATTTGGTGTTAACGTACATGTTTAAAATTTTAGAATGACATTTTTGTCCTGCAAACAGTTGTACATGGATCGTAGTATTTATACATTTGGCAGCCAAAGACACTGAAAGGATTTTGCAATAATATGGCCATTGTTTATATATTATATTGTGGACATCAAATGATAAGATTTACGAGAAAATCACCGTGACATTTTAGTGAATTCATGGTGAAAAGCTGCAATCATTCAATAATTCACTCAAAAAAGCTGTGAATTGTAGAAAGGTTGCAACTTTTCACCTAGATTCAATGTGAATTCACCAAAAAGTCACAAGGAATTTTTCTGAATTTTTTCCTGTGTACCGTCAACGGCTCTAACTTGGGACAAGTGGTCATATAATGGGATGGTTGACTTTCTCGTCTGTATTTTCACTTACTGCTAAATCTCTCTTGACAACAAAGTTTGTTTTCTATGAGATTTGTGACTATGTTAATTAAATGACTTTGGAGGTTCTGTAAAATGATGGCCGAATTGCTGTCCCATGTTTTATCAGACTGTCCCAAGTTAGAGCCATTGACGGTAAGTTTATCTTCAGATCTTGCATGCTAATTTACATCAATTATATTAAAAATACTAATTTTTGCCCCAAAGTATAATTATTCTCCAAAAATAACACATTTAAGTTTTTGGGTTATTTCCAGATTTTCTAGAGGGCAGTACCGCAGACAGGAGGGGCACAAAATTTGTGTAGGAGAGCAGATTTTTATGACACAGTAATTATATTTTTATATTATGAATAGATTACTATGCCATGAAAGTCTGCTCTTCTACACAAATTTTGCGCCCCTCTTGTCTACGCTACTGGAGGGATTCTGCAAGAATCTTGTATCAAAGTCAAAATTTTGCATGATGGAAATTATAATTTCGTGAAATAGTAAGATTTTCTGCTGGAATTGATTTTGTCAAGATTAGATTTTTTTCTATTCAAGAATACTGAACAAAAAAAAATAATACTACCGTAATGGTAACAGGTAATCTTTTACAGAGAATAGAAAAAATTGTAATATTGAAATTACATTAAAGGAAGAATTTTTGGCGGGAATTTAATTTGGCATGATGGGTTTCAAGGATTAAAATTAAGGTGAAAATGTTTGAAATACCCCCTTTTATGACGTCTAAATAGTGAAAAATCGATTTGAGAAAATTTAAATTTGGCGGGAACTTTTCGGCCAAAATTTCTTCCTTTAATGTATGCGTAACAGTGCACAGAAATTTTAAATTGACTTTTCACAGGATCTCTTTACAAAATTATGAAATTATCCAAAATATGAAAATTGAGTGTAAAAGAGGTGTTAAAGGAATTTTTATACAACATAATAATATTGATTGTTGTTTGTAATTGTATTTTAATCCATTATAATAATCCTTGCACAAGGTAATTTTTCAAAATTGTAGTTCATTAACAGCTAACAAGAATTATCTTACTAGAGAATGAAAGTTTTATTTATTTTATATTTAAAGTGTCCCTTTTATTATTTGAAGCTTTCCATGTCAATCTTTATCTTTCAACAAACTAATAATAATAATTTAATAGGTTTGATTTTTAAAAGACCTAATAAAACTTTTCAAGCACCCTCGCGAGCCAGGGCCGATAAACGATTCTGCGACTTAAAGAGGCCAGTACCGTATAATTGGAGGAATCGTTTAGGGCCCTGGTACTTTAGAAGAGAAAATATCAAGAATCTTGATATTTTTCGACCTTTGGACTCTGGCAGCTTGAGTGTGGGCAATATGTTGCGAAGACAAGTACAGCCGAGCTGCGAGCACACTTACTAAAATAATTTATATCAAAATACTGTAAATAGTTTTTCTCCGTATGACCATTTGGCATGGGAAAACAAATAATGTTGATTTGGACATTTGGAAGGGAAATGCAAGTAGAAAATGACTGTGTTTGTTGCCTGTTGTTTGGAATAGAGAATGACTTTCCTCTGTCTTTTAATGGTTTTTTACTGGCTCAAAATAAATTAGAAGCTTGCAATAAGTCTCAACTTCCAATTACTGTTTTTTAAATTTGGCTCTCTGATATGGATATTTTTTTGTGGTGAAGTTTTAGGGTTGGTGCAGAAAACTGCTGTGAACTGGTCTTAAACAGTTAAAGCTATAAATTAACTGGCTTCAAACACACTCAGCAAATCTAAAGAAATTTCAACCTTGAAATTATTGCTTTCTTTCTCACTTTTAGATTATGTGAAAAATAAATAAAACATTTTCAACAGCTCTAATGCTTTGCTGTTGACTCTTCTGCTGATGCTGCTCATCCAAAAAGTAGCCGATAGAATTTTTATATCCAGCCTCAAGAACGTAAACTCCAATTGTCTACCCATATCATGTCACCACAGCTGGGAACAATGAACGACAGTGACACTAGCAGTAGGATGAATTCAATCAGATTTTTGTACAACAACATTTTGTGTGTAAAAACATGAAAAGTATCATGTCCTCAACATCATCATTGCATCTTGCTTTTGTGACTAATTGGCTGATTGGAATAAAGCATGAGCTATAAAAACTCTGAGAGATTGCACTATTTGTTAGCCCTGGTTTTCCAGGATGCTAAATAACTAAATGCATTGCTCAGTCATCAGTGTCAGTTGAAGTTAATTTTAAACATCCGGGCACTGTTATGATGTTTAACTGGTTTAAATAATAAGAAAGAAAAGATTGATGGACACTTTATGGACTGTGTAACAATTAAGAGTGAAAATGCTTGATCTTTGTTACTTTCACTTCACTGAAAAACAATTATTTAACGAAAAGGGACAATTGGAGACTGATTGGAGATAAAATGGTGAAATCAGCAAGAGGCAAAAATTGCGAAAAAATAAGAATTTGGGGAATACAATTACTTTGGAGAGAACTTATTTTGGCAAGGAGCTAAATAAAATAGAATTTTTTATAAAATGTGGTTTTGAAGAGAAATGCAATTTTTAAATTTGGCAAAAACTAATTTGGGCAAATAGCACAGTATATAAAGTGGTTCTTTTATGCTAAAAATTAGTGTTTCAAATAGAACTTTGGGGTTACTTAGGGGCCGTCCACATAGTACGTACGCACTAAAATGTCAAAAATTGAGTATATATATACCCCTCCCCCTATAGGCAAGCAGATGCAAATAGCTATACCTCCTGGTGAGTACGTACTTTTTTCATTCACACCCCCCCCCTGGCTGAAAAAAAAATCAAATTCAAAAGGCTTGGGTTTTCCCCTTTTTCTATGAGAGAGAAACAGCTGATATTTTGTAAGGAACAAGCGAATAATAATTATCTTTTTATTCTCTTTCAATCAATTTTACAAGCAAATAAAGGGCTGTGAATTTTTTTTTCTGCGTACTTAATTTTTATTTCGACCCCTCCCCTTCCCCTCTGTACGCAAGCATATGCTTTTGAGAAGACACCCCCTCTCCCCCTTAGTGCGTACGTACTATGTGGACGGCCCCTTAGGAAAATCACTGGAAATTTTAATTCTGACAAGAACTTATTAGGGGCCCTTATTATGGTGAGGCAGGGTGAGGAAGCAATTTATTCAATTTTGGCGATAACTAATTTTGGTGAATTTTGTTCTGTTTACTATATCATCATTCATTAAGAATTTATTTATTTATTTAGAACACATTGAATTATGTAAAATACCCATTCGAAATTTTATGAAAATTTTAATGCTAGCTATGAATCATTGTATAGAGTTTGGAGTTTAATTAATAAGAGTTTTCTGACTAGTAAAATGAATTTGATATTCTTGTGTGAATCTTTATACGTGCCATTTTTAAGATTTTTCTTGTGAATCTTTAAACAATTTTCAACTCAGGGTTTTGATAATAAAAACATGGTGTAATAAGTTTTTTAGAGATTTGGCAGATGATCAAAAGAAATCTGCAGGAATACATTTTACATGAAACTTTAATAAACTTGGAACATTTCGTTTTATTCAATTAACAAAAAAAGTTAGAAATATTTACTGGTCCTATGGAAAATGTTCATGGGAATGGCTTGAAAATAATATTAGATTTTGTTGAATTTCAATATTAAAAAGAGGTCGGTTGTAATCAAGGACTACCTTAAAGGAATAAATTATGACGGAAATAAAATTTGGTGGATTTACCAGGAATCTGCCAAATTAAATTCCCGCCAAATTTAATTTATCTCGTGTATTCTCCAAATTTGTGCTATTTCAGGCCTTAAAAACAGGTTTTTGCTTATTTGGTAACAATTTCCTTCGACCGGCAAATTAAATTCTCGCCTAATTTCTTTTTTCTAGCAATCCGCCAAATTAAATTCCTCTGAAAAAACTTTCTCAACCACCCGCCAAATTAAATTCCTGCCAAAATTTCTTCCTTCAAGGTATTATTATCAATTTTGTCAAGTCTCGAGAACAGTGAAGGTAAAGTACAAATTCCAAATTTTATTTTTGCCTTTAATGGTTCCTACTTTTTGATTGAACAAAGTTCCAAAAATTAATCTTGTTTTATCAGTCCTTTCAGCTTTAAAGTATCAGACGCTTTAAAATGAAACAGCTTTGCTCCAAACAAAATGTGACATTTACAAAAAAAAAAGCAGAGATGTGTATTCAATTTTTTGTAGTAAATTTCTCAATCATTTTGTATCAAAATAACAGAACTGAAAAGACATATATAATCTTAAAGTTCTATTCTGGAATTTTGACCCAAATGTAGTTGATTGCTATCTTTTGAAACAATGTCTTTTTCTATTTCTATTTGATAATTCATAGAAGGTTTTACAAAACCTATTCTCTTGAATATAAAAAAAAGAAATTTAATACAAAAATAAAGAAATACTAAAGAAATCTAGGATTAAAATATGAAAATATATACAATGAATGATGGGTTTAAATAATGTTAATGTTAATGTCCAGAAATATTCATCTATAAAATAATAAAACTTGACACTTAATACAGCTTAAAGTAAAATACAGCTAAAAAATCTGTTAATGTTACTTTAGATGACTGTACTCCTATTTGATTTTATCCTCAAAATAGGTGAAAAACTGAAGACTCTATGGAAAATTTTCCAAAAATTTTGTTATTTAGCAAATCAGAACATGATGACGACAGTGAAACATAATCTTTAGGTCAGAATAAATTCAACTGAAATCCTAAACAGTCTAACATGTCATAATTGATAATCTAGATGACAGATTTGTTATTATGTTTGCATAAATTTTATCCTGATAAAAAAACTACTTCCAGCTTCAACATTTTTTGTCAAATTTAGTCCAATATACACACTGTACCATGCAATAATGTGTATTTTTTTTCACCCATATGTTATCAACAATTGTTCGGAATTTCATAGTGTATCTCACAATGGTATACTAATTTGTATACTTTTTGACATTTACGGTCATTATAAATAAATTTTCAGTCTGGTAATACAGTAGGATATGTTTAAAGAATTGTTTCATGGTAAAAATTTATTTATTTTTCAATACTTGAAGTTTCTTGCTTTTACACATTCATCAGTTGATTAGAATTGTCCACATAATTGCCAAGCTTTTAATTGTATAACCATAACCAGAACATTTTTACAGTGAGTTTGTATTGTACGTAATCTCAAGTTTTCTGAAAAAGCTTCTTCACCGATCAGTTCATTTTGACTACCAGTCAAGCAATCACTGGAGATGTATGCTTTTTTCTTTTTCATACTCCTTATGCCCCGGGGGGGTACTTAGGCAAAAATGGGTGCTGGGTATGTGCGTGCCTTAAGGGTAGGGTTTTTCACCCTCCCAAAGTCTCTCTAAGGGTTACCAAAACAACAAAAGTCAAAATCAGTCTCTCTAAGGGTCGGTTTTTTCACAAACTCGGGTCAAAGAAAAGTGAAAAGTCAAAAAAGTGAGAACATTTATAAAAAAAGTGAGAAAATTTTTCAAAAATTAGAGAAATTTTTCGAAAATTGGAGAAATTCTTTTAAAAATCGAATTTCTTTGGCCCATTATAGAAATTTTTGTGAAAAAGTCTCTCTAAGGGTTGGGTTTTTCTACACTGAGTCTCTCTAAGGGTCACCTTTTCACCAAAATTCAGTCTCTCTAAGGGTAAGGGTCCAGAGGTCTGGCACGCACATACCCGACACCCATCAATCCTAGTACCCTCTCGGGCCTTATGCCCATGGTCATGGACAAGATAGATGTCAAAATGTATAAACATCAGTCAGTCATTCATCACGAGTGATCAGATTATAAAGAAACATGCAAGATTGCTGTTGGAAATCAGTTCAAGCAAAACAATTATATGTGGACAGCAGAGGGTCTTTTCGAGTGAATCTTTAAACTATTTTCCATAGTCCTTTTGTCTTTCTGTAAAAAATCGTTTTACAAGCAGTTCCAGTTCGCTCAGTGCAGGGATAGACTGCTTATCAAGGTCTCGTAGTATCTTTCTCTGCGAATCAAGTTTCATTTAAATGACATTTTGCAATTTTGTCAATTGATTGGTTTGCCAAGATACTTCAACTTCTTCATGTTGAGAATCTATCTTTGACTTTTAAATTTAGTATTTACATCAGCCATTATTTATTCATGATATGCACCATTGCAATGTCTTCCATTCCACCCAATAGCTGATTGGTTGAAAGTGACGTATTGAGTGATTTTACGTCACTTACAACCAATCAGCTGTTGGGTCCGTGATGTAATGTCAGAAGACATTGCAGTGGTGCATATCATGAATAGCTTGTTTTGATTTTTTCAAATTCTCGGAATTTGTAAAATGGCGGGATTATGCTAATCGACATACGTTTCGCGTACATGCCTAAAAGTACTTTCGTTTTTAACGTGCACCAGGGCTTATATCCCCCGTCAACGCGTCCATCAGAATCATCAATAGCGTAAGGGGGTTAGATAAGCCATGGAGTCGAGGGTGCTTTTCAAGTGGAACCCAAATCTGCGATATCAACCTGTTCATTCCAAAAAATTATCCTGTCCTCAGGTAAAATTTTTATGCTGTTGTTTGGCAATATTATATTCTTTTTTTTTTGTTGCAGGATTTTTGGACGAAACAAGCAAGATCCTGAAAAAAGGGTAAAAAAATTTCCTAGAAGACTGGAAATTAAGGAAAACCATGGAGGGTTGGTCTAAAAAGCAGGGTAGCCAATGGGGTAGCCAATTGGGCTAGGTTATGGGGTACCTCTTTTTGCCTAAACTTTTGAAATCTGAAACCTGTTTTCATGTGGAAATAACTATACAACATCTTGTTAATGATTCCATGTAATAAAATTTAAGATTCCTTTCGAACTTCAGCCACAATAGCCTTTTTTCCAAAGGTACTGAACTTTGTTACTTCTCAAGAGACCTGGCGCCATTTTGTCTTCCTTCTTGGCTTCGTTTGAAAATTTACAGACCCGAATAAAAAATATATACAAAACAGTTTTTAATATTTTAGATTTACATTTTATTTATGTTTTTAATTGTTATTTCCGTGAAGCTGTAATTCGATGATAATAGCTTTGGAATCGCCTTTGGGCCATATGATCTCTAATCTTGTCATATCTTAACAATCCTTTGTTATTGAATCTACTGTTTAATTTATATCATGTTTAGATGTTTCAAACAATTAATTCCTTTCAAAAACTTTTAATATGGCAGCTTATAATAGGTACAAAAAGTCTTTTGAAATAGCTCTATTATAATGTAAGCTCTATTTCTTACTCCTCGTGCATTAACACTTTTATCTCAAACCTCGTATGGAGAAAAGCCCCACCCAATCAGGTATGGGGGAATGGTCTTGAAAGACACTGAAATCCGATACACGATTACTGAGAAGGAGCTGCTTAGTTTGGTGTATGCAATAAGAGATTGCATCCAATACCTTGAAGGCCGATTCTTTACCGTACACGGGTCACCAACCTCTGACGCATGCCCTCCGGTTCCGTGACGTTTCAGGAAGGTTGTCCAGGTAGGCTGTTTTGCTCCAGCAATATACCTTTGAAATCCGCTACAAGAAGGGGGCAAAGCATAGTGATGCCGACGCGATGTCCCGTGCTCCTATCCAACCTGTTTCTGAGGCATTTGTGGGAAGCATTCGTCTTGTGCCCACGACGGAAGTAGCTGCAGAGCAAGAGCGTGACTGACAGGTGATGAGTCATATCGAAAGGAATCGCGACGAGTACGCCCAAGATGAATCTGGTGTTTGGACACATCTGAAGAAGTGAGGAAAGAGCGTGGTACACTCTCTCGTGGTACCTCAGAGGTCCAGGGCTGATATCATCGATTCCATCCATAAACATCCCAGCGGAGCGCATTTTGGTATAAGCAAAACGGTGAACAAGGTCTTGCAAACACACTTTTGGTCTGGCTTGTACCAGGATGTCGTGTGTTACATTGAAAAGTGTGAGGGATGCTGCCAACACAAAGGGAGATCATTGAAGGCATCTCTGCAAAGCATTCCATGTACCCGCCCTTGGGCCGATTTGACGGTCGATATACTTGGTCCATTTCATATGACGTTGAGTGGTAACAAATACATCCTCACCTTTGTGGACCGATTCACCTGTCCTTGCCCAGATCCTGGTCGATGAAATTATTTCAAGACACGGTGTGCCGGCGACGCTACTATCGGACAATGGAGGAAACTTCGTATCAAACTTAATGAAAGAGGTTTGTCCTTGGGATCACGAAGATCACCACAACACCCTATCACTGCAGGACCAATGGAATTTGCGAGCGATTCCATCGCTCAGTTGCCCAAAGCCTCGCACAATATACCGATAAACAACAGGAAGATTGGAACAAATATTTGCCAATGATCTTGTTCGCCTATCGGACGTCGGTGAATGAATCTAGGAACTTTTTGCCATTTTTGCTGAATTATGGTTACGAGGCTACACTCCCAATCAATACAGAATTTAATCGAGATGACCCAGATTATTTGAACCTACCCGCCCACGCAGGTTGGCTAAAAGAAACCTTAAGTGAATTCTGGCAAGCGTCAAAGGAAAACCTTGAGAAGTCACAGCTGGCGGATCACCAACGGAACGTCCAATACGAGTCGCCATATGATGTTGGGGACAATGTGTTCGTGCGAAAGCAAAAGCGCACGAAAGGAAAGTCATTTAAGCTCAAAAAGATTTGGTTGGGACCTTTCATCATCAAGAAAGTGAAACACCCGATCTACCAGCTTGCCATGAAAGGAAGACCGAAGTGGATACATTACGATCGTTTAAAGAGGCACAGCCCGACAACGGTCGAGATAGGAGTCCCTGATTCAGAAGCACAGAATGAAGTCCTGAGACAAGGTGAATCGGAGAAGGAAATTGCTCAAAGAGTTCAAGAAACTATACAAGAGAGTGTAGTTGAAGTTCAACAAGATGAACCTCGATTACCAGGAGGGCAATACCAAGTCGAAAGTGTTGTCAGTCATAAGAATAGCAGGCAAACTGTTAAGTACAGAATACGCTGGAGTGGCTATGGTCCAGAAGATGACACTTGGGAACTTAAGAAAGACGTTCATCCGGATTTGATCAAAGATTGCGACCTGCGACAAGGAAATTTCCTTTGTACGTATGCCAACATCAAGTTTTGAGGAAGGATTACCCATATAGCACACAGAGTTATTTTCGTGGGATCACGGAGGAATCCTGTGACCGATGGATTAGACAAACCTTATTTCATGATTTTAGGAGCCCAGACCCAACCCTCAAGATCTATGAAGGCTACCGTTATGTAGGTCAGGAAGAGTTTCACGAAATAGAGGGAACCTATTTGACCAAAGAACCTCGACCATTTCGATGTCCGTATCCCAAGGCACAGTACAGACGAAGGTACCAATTCGAAGTCCATTCTGCCCAGGTTACTGGAAGAGGAAATTTAACCACCAACTATGGTCCAACGAACTGTGAAAGTTTTGATGGTGTGAGTGGAGAGAACGAAAATGTTTTGAATAATTTGACTGGTCGAAATATCTCAGCCTTAATGGACAAAAATGAACCAAACACCAATTCTTGAACTTAAACCAACTTAAAATGTAACAAAACCAAAAAGAACCGAAATAAAACGACATTAAATTAAACTTTAGTAAAACGCACCTCTCACACACAAGACACTCACTCACGTCTCTCAGTGTTGAACTAATTTCTATCTACATAATTTACAAATAAATAAACATATCCTAATTTCCCTAGAGTAATTACAAATGACATATAAAACGCAATTTGGGAATACAAAAGACACTTAAAACAAAAAGGAAACTAAACAAAAGAGGACTCAAGAGACACATGAAGACTAAAAGACTCCAGAGGGAATACCAATTAAAACATAGAAACATAAACAGCACGGGCAATTAAATGTTCATTACGATGGAGCAGTTTTCTCCATCAACAGATGGGATAAAGAATTACACCTTCTTTTTCTACCGACCACCAAGACCTACTAAGTATTGTAGGCTTTACGTTGGTAGCGAACTTGATTGGTCCACGGTCATGATATATTACGAGCATGAGCATAGGAAGGAAGCATTCAGGGAGCTTGGGAATTTTACTGCAAGACGTCTTGAGAATTACGTGATAATTCCTGAAATAGGTTTGGCAGGGCATGTCCCGCGAATTTATGACCTTTCCAATGAAACTCCGTTCAAGGCGTTTCCTGCTGGTGAAATTCCAATACTGTATCAGTTAGATAATGGGTATGTTGTTGTCGAGTTTGGAGATGGCATTACTGCTAGAGAGGTCGATGAATTTCCAGAATTATGGAGATTTTCAGAGGAAAGTTCGGCATTCGGAACTGTACCGATCATTGAAGGACATTTGGTGAGCCAGATGTTGAACCTAAAGTTAGCTTCTACAAGTGAGAATGAGCAGATTTGTGAGCTACAAGCTGAGCAGGAAAAACTGTACACATGGATTCTTCAACATTTCCCCTCAATGGCAAACTTATGGGTCAAACGTGGAAGAAATGTGGTAGCACAACCACTGGGTGATGCTGTGGTATTAAAGGAATGTGATCTTGTCCAGAATTTTACAACAGTTTGGTCACGTCGAGTAAATAAAACGTGCTACTTACATTATCCTCTGCAACGTGCCGGCTCCAAGGAAATTGAAGGGTTTATGGACTTGACTAACAGGCAGGGGCTGACGTCGAGTCCGGAAAAATTCGATGTTCGGAGCGAAACAACCTTACCTATATTGTCGACGATCTCGAAGGAACATTCAAGGTCGATGCGCTTGGAAATACTGAAAGGGTTTCCCAACCACTGAGTTCTCTCGATGATACTTATAGCTTCCAAGAAATAAAAGACATTGTTGGAGACCATCTAAACATCATTCTGAAAGAAAGGCCAAGCTTTCCCCCCGTTGTCATACATGATATTGTCACCAAATCATACGAGGTAATGAACGAAATTGGATGGGCATATGAGGACGTAAAGCCTAAAGACAAGCACCAAGTTGGAATTTTTGCTGCCGTTGCCCATCAACTGTGAGATATTTTGTCTAGCTTCGGTCCTACCAGAGTTATCTCGTCATTGGATGACGCCATAAAGGGAACAGTGGAAGGTATATGACACGCTGGTTCAGACTTGGTTGAAGCAATAGGAAACGCAGTGTCTGAGACGATCGATTCAACTGGAAGCGCGGCGAATCAGGTTGAAAGTGGATTCGCAGAAGTGATCAAGGCATGGTGGCCCATTATTCTTGGAGGTGGACTTTTGGTCTTGTTGATTGCCATATTGGCCGTTATCTACAAGACTTATGGTCACCGTAAGAATTCGACAACCCTCAGTGCCCAGATTTACGAATCTACGAATTTACGAAGTGCACCCCGAGAAGCCTCCAAGACGTTGGTTACGACTATAGACAGTGATAACACTAACATTCGAAAGTTTTAGTTTGGGGACCAAACTTCCCGTAGGTGGAGGTATTGTCATGAGATGAACTTTTGAATGCCACTAGGCATAAATTATTATTTCACCTGAGAATATAAACTCGAGAAACAGAAAAAACAGGGTCCTTCAAACTACCTCTCAACGAGGAAAGTTCTTCCTGTTTGGGAAGATTTATTGTTTGACACTGTAATTGTACAATTGACAAATCGTATATGGACGCTTATGCGTGTATGGATTAAATGAAGCAGAGAACTCCGCTGAAGCCAACAGCTGAGGGTTAGGTGAAATGGCTGACTAGAACTTGTACGAAGATTATACTAATGACTTTATTTTGTTTTACGAATTACTTGGTTTATGGAAAGAGGTTTTTAAGGCGTTAACTTCCAATTCTTTGTTCCTATTGTGCTTTGACATCTGTGATACCTAACCGGTTCTCTTCCAATTATGGCTTGAGATCCTGAACTAATCCGGGGACAAATATAAATATTGCTGTTGTGGACTTTTGTCGGAAGTTACTTAGTGACCCGTACTCACCGCCCGTGACAATAGGCAAGAATAAACAATCCTAAAAACTGTTAAAATAGAACAGAAGCCTAAAACATATTCTATTTTCTTTCAGTATGTCGATTGGCAAGATAAATACAAAGGAATCTTCGAAAAAGCAAACTTACTTTAGGATGTTGAACTGGTTTGCGACATTTATGGTGTCATTGAGTTGTTCAGTAAAGCACGATGGGCAAGAATAAACAATCCGAAAAACTGTTAGAATAGAACGGAAGCCTAAAAACATATTATATTTTCATTCAGTATGTCGATTGGCTAGATAAATACAAAGGAATCTTCGAAAAAGCAAACTTCCTTTAGGATGTTGAACTGTTTTGCGACATTCATCGTAACTGCCGAATAGCAGTTGTTTTGTATATTTTTATGTTAATTTGATCGTCAGTGTATTGTCTATTTATTTGTCAATTATTACGTAATTATGTGACACGTATTCCCTTAGGCTTGCTCTCCTTCATGTGTTTCTCTTTGTCTAGCGTCTGTCCCACGGGACTTTGTGTGTCTTTTTCTGTGCTCTGTTTCTGCTTTTGCGTTCAGATGAACAAAGATCACTGTAGAGTGAATACAGAGTTTCAATGTCGAAAAAGAAAACCAGAATTGTAAAACTTATAGTCTGAAGAGACGCCCAGAAGAATAATAAAGAATATTTATATATATCTCACTGCATTAGAGCTTATGGGACCAACGTGTTTAGTAAGTAGTATTTCCTTTATCTTAATGTTGTTCTTTTATATTGTAGCTCTCTATATTGTATCTTGATTTATTGAGCCTTATATCGACATATTATTCACCTCTCAGGCTTGATTTGTACTTAAGAACTGTACGTTTATCTATTTTAGCAAAATATATTACCGTCCGAAACCGTAAAGTATCACGTCCGGCTCTCCTGCAGTTACAGTAAACACGAATCTCGTACCAGTAATCTTTTACATGTAAAGACGTACCTTGCAAAAGTAAATACGTATATCGCACCAGTAAACAAGTATCCATTGAAAGAAGAGAAACACGAATTTGCACTGCAAAACATTACACGTAATCGGTATGTTGGTTCAATAATTCCCAGCATAAAGTTATCGAGTTGTTGTTACAAATGTAACGTAAGACTTATTCATCATGATGACGAATCTATCAGAAGAAGACTTTTATGTGAAAAGAAATCGATTTGTTGATATCATCATGAACTCTACGCAGCAAATGCAAAAAATCTATAGCAGAAAGGAAGACCTTGTGCAAAACATATTATCCTATGGTTGTGAACGAGAAAGACTGCTGACAACTCTAGACGACTACGCAAGACTCTATTCCGATTGCGAAAGCCTGTTCACAAATGATCATGTTGAAGTCCGATTCGGTAAGAGTTTTATTGATGCTGCCCTCAAAATTTTGGAATCGCTTCCAGAACGAATTGTAGGTCGTCAGACTGTCATTGCTGCACCACTCCCAGAAATTAGAATCGCAGAGCACATCTCGCCACATACCGTTGAAACAGTGGTTCCTAAAGTCGAAAAACTGTCACGTGCTTGCGTTAACGTAGTTTGTCGCCCTTGTGTTCGAATCGCGAATGTTTTTGAATCTGTGTCTTTGTCCGACCCAAAAATTGTTGTTGGTAATTCCTTACAGAAGGCCTCCTATAAATTTGGACAAACTTCTTGTTTGCTCCTTGCTGATATTGAAACTAAAAATTCATTTGAAAGTTCAAGAACTGACGAAATCACGGACGTATCGTGTAATCAAGAGTTGGTAATCTCTTCAGAAAAAGTGTCTGCGCAAACAGAGGGAATCGGAGACTTTATGAAAAGATTAAAATTCGAATTGTATTAAGGTTTTTCTGGACATATTTCTTATTTAACGAATTTAATTCGTGCTTAATTTTTTGTTCTATTTTTGATTTAATTTTGTCAGTATTTGGCAAGGTCCATAATTATTTATTGTATTTAGTCAAGAACGCAGCGCTTGATGGTGAGGAGTGTAACTGCCGAATAGCAGTTGTTTTGTATATTTTTATGTTAATTTGATCGTCAGTGTATTGTCTATTTATTTGTCAATTATTACGTAATTATGTGACACGTATTCCCTTAGGCTTGCTATCCTTCGTGTGTTTCTCTTTGTCTAGCGTCTGTCCCACGGGACTTTGTGTGCCTTTTTCTGTGCTCTGTTTCTGCTTTTGCGTTCAGATGAACAAAGATCACTGTAGAGTGAATACAGAGTTACAATGTCGAAACAGAAAACCAGAATTGTAAAACTTATAGTCTGAAGAGACGCCCAGAAGAATAATAAAGAATATTTATATATATCTCACTGCATTAGAGCTTATGGGACCAACGTGTTTAGTAAGTAGTATTTCCTTTATCTTAATGTTTTTCTTTTATATTGTAGCTCTCTATATTGTATCTTGATTTATTGAGCCTTATATCGACATATTATTCACCTCTCAGGCTTGATTTGTACTTAAGAACTGTACGTTTATCTATTTTAGCAAAATATATTACCGTCCGAAACCGTAAAGTATCACGTCCGGCTCTCCTGCAGTTACATTCATGGTGTCATTGAGTTGTCCAGTAAAGCATGATAGGCAAGAATAAACAATCCTAAAAACTGTTAAAATAGAACGGAAGCCTAAAAACATATTCTATTTTCATTCAGTATGTCGATTGGCAAGATAAATACAAAGGAATCTTCGAAAAAGCAAACTTCCTTTATGATGTTGCACTGTCTTGTGACATTCATGGTGTCATTGAGTTGTCCAGTAAATCATGATAGGCAAGAAGAAACAATCCTAAAAATTGTTAAAATAGAATGGAAGCCTAAAACATATTCTATTTTTATTCAGTATGTCGATTGGCAAGATAAATAGAAAGGAATCTTCGAAAAAGCAAACTTCCTTAAGGATTTTGCACTGTCTTGCGACATTCATGGTGTCATTCAGTTGTCCAGTAAAGCATGATAGGCAAGAATAAACAATCCTAAAAACTGTTAAAACAGAACGGAAGCCTAAAAACGTATTCTATTTTCATTCAGTATGTCGATTGGCAAGATAAATACCAAAGAATCTTCAAAAAAGCAAACTTCCTTTATGATGTTGCACTGTCTTGTGACATTCATGGTGTCATTGAGTCGTCCAGTAAATCATGATAGGCAAGAAGAAACAATCCTAAAAATTGTTAAAATAGAATGGAAGCCTAAAACATATTCTATTTTTATTCAGTATGTCGATTGGCAAGATAAATAGAAAGGAATCTTCGAAAAAGCAAACTTCCTTAAGGATTTTGCACTGTCTTGCGACATTCATGGTGTCATTCAGTTGTCCAGTAAAGCATGATAGGCAAGAATAAACAATCCTAAAAACTGTTAAAATAGAACGGAAGCCTAAAAACATATTCTATTTTCATTCAGTATGTCGATTGGCAAGATAAATACAAAGGAATCTTCGAAAAAGAAAACTTCCTTTAGGATGTTGCACTGTCTTTCGACATTCATAGTGTCATTGAGTTGTCCAGTAAAGTATGACAGGCAAGAATAAACAATCCTAAAAACTGTTAAAATAGAACGGAAGCCTAAAAACATATTCTATTTTCATTCAGTATGTCGATTGGCAAGATAAATACAAAGGAATCTTCGAAAAAGCAAACTTCCTTCATGATGTTGCACTGTCTTGTGACATTCATGGTGTCATTGAGTTGTCCAGTAAATCATGATAGGCAAGAAGAAACAATCCTAAAAATTGTTAAAATAGAATGGAAGCCTAAAACATATTCTATTTTTATTCAGTATGTCGATTGGCAAGATAAATAGAAAGGAATCTTCGAAAAAGCAAACTTCCTTAAGGATTTTGCACTGTCTTGCGACATTCATGGTGTCATTCAGTTGTCCAGTAAAGCATGATAGGTAAGAATAAACAATCCTAAAAATTGTTAAAATAGAATGGAAGCCTAAAAACATATTCTATTTTCATTCAGTATGTCGATTGGCAAGATAAATACAAAGAAATTTTCGAAAAAGCAAACTTCCTTTAGGATGTTGCACTGTCTTGCGACATTCATGGTGTCATTCAGTTGTCCAGTAAAGCATGATAGGTAAGAATAAACAATCCTAAAAATTGTTAAAATAGAATGGAAGCCTAAAAACATATTCTATTTTCATTCAGTATGTCGATTGGCAAGATAAATACAAAGGAATCTTCGAAAAAGCAAACTTCCTTTAGGATGTTGTACTGTCTTGGGACATTCATGGTGCCATTGATGAGGACAAAAAATACCAGGGGCGCCAATTTCATAGTTTGCACCACCAAAAAAATTTAGCCAGGTTGCTACTGTCTTTATGCGATCGAATGTGAAGATTTGTACGTTGACATGAACGAGGATAAGCATCTCTTCAACTTCTCGGATTATCCGAGAAATCATCAATGTTTTTAATTACAAAATAAAAAACGGATTGGTAAAATGAAAGACGACATGTATGCATCCCTTATCTTAGAGTTTGTTGGTCTACGCGCTAAGATGTATTCTATCTTGGTCGATAGGTCAAAAGACTTTAACGTTAAACGAGCAAAACGAGTGAAAAATTATGTTGTGAAAAAGGAAATTTGTCTTTCCAATTACCGAGACGCTTTATTGCAAAATATTGAATTTTTACATTTAATGAACAATATAAGTTCCCATGGTCATGTCACGTTTACTGTACAACAGAACAAGATATGGTTACGTCCATGTGGTGATAAAAGATTTTTTTTATCTGATGGTATAAGCACACGTCCTTATGGACATTACAAAAACACGGAAGAGATGGAAGACAATGTAAATTGATATACTTTTTATTTATTTTATTGCATCTTAATTATATTTTAAATATTACATTCGCATGATACATTTATTACACTATTATACTATTTACTTCTTCACCGTAAGGACCATTGTTTGATTTAAAAGAAATCGACTTTTGAAAAGTCAATAGCTTCTTCATTCACCATTTCTTTCGTTTTTAATCTCAATCTTTCCACTCCTGAAAACTCAAATTTTGAATTCAGGTATTTTATAATCTTCATAGCTTCTGCTGGAAATAAATAAATTCTATTTCTGGACACTCCTTCAGTTATGTAAAATGAGAAACTGAAAATCGTACGTTCTCGATTGAATTCTACTTTGATAATAGGACTATCGTTATCATCACCATCAACATCCAAATTTAATAAATTCTTGTCACGTAATGAACTGTAGAAAGCCACTAGGCACATATTTGAACGGAATACGAAAAACAAAGAAACGGAAAGGATCTTTCAAACTGCCTCTGATCGAGGTGGGTTCTCCCTGTTTGGGGAGATTTATTGTTTAACACCAAAGAATACATAAAAAATGACGCTGACAAATGCGTGAAGGAGTTAAATGAAGCAGAGACTCCTCTGAGCCAACAGCGGAGGGTTATTGTTAAATGGCTTTGAAGAAATAAAGCAGATGCTCCGCTGAGTCAACAGCGGAGGGTTATGGTGAAATGGCGTTGACAAAAAGAAGGAGAGAACTCCTCTGAGCCAACAGCGGAGGGTTATTGTTAAATGGCATTGACATTATTGACTATTGACTTTATTAAGACTGAACTGATTACTGATACTTTATTACGTGGATCTTCCGGTTATTTATTATATTGAAGAATTGATACATTAAACTTAAACCTGCTACTACTCGTGCTTTGAATTTTATAATACCTAACCGGTTCTCTTCCAATAATAGCTTGGGATCCTGAACTAATCCGGGGACAAATATAAATATTGCTGTTGAGGATAATTGTCGGGAGTTACTTATTGAGCCGTAGCGGCACACCCCCTACCTTCTGAAGAGTTAGTTGTAAAGTTTTTCAATTGATCCGAATTGCGAGCTTTAAATTTTCCTAAGGATAATGCCCTTTCTCTCTTCATGTATGCTGCGTTGTCACCAATGTTGTTCATAGCATTGGTGTTTGTAGTATCCTCTTTAACAGTCACTATTTTGTTTATTCCTCTAACAGCTCTCCAACTTTGAAAAGGTAAAAACTGAGAAAAAACATGAGCAATTTTCATCCTTTTATAGGTTGTGCTTTGATCAAAGCGCAAAACTTATATCTTGATTTGCTTTAAAAAGGTACAAAAGTGAAAACAATGCTTATTCATTTTCAGCTCTTCCCATGCCTCATCGTTTTAATATCTAACGAGTTAAAGTAAACACAATGCCTATTCATTTCTATTCTAACACAATGCCTATTCATTTCTGCTCTAATCCAATGCCTATTCATGTCTACTCTAACACAATGCCTATTCATTTCTGCTCTAACACAATGCCTATTCATTTCTGCTATAACACAATGCCTATTCATTTCTGCTTTAACACAATTCCTATTCATTTTCTATTCATGTTAAACAATACACATTGTGTTTAAACTCTCATATTATACCTACTCATAGAGGTGCAGTAAAGTTGGAAATATACTCTATATGATTTACAGAGTAGATTGTGCACAATTGTTCTCGGTGAGATAAAGTTGACCAATCATTTTCGAAAAGGCCCTATTATTGATGGAGACTGATTGGTTAATGTAAATTTCAATAGATCGCCAAAGGAGGGAAAACAACATATCGTCGGAAGGATGTGACACACACAGCACATCACCACAA
>NW_027104430.1:81183-88400 GCF_902728285.1 Clytia hemisphaerica | reverse complement strand
CTTTTACATAAAAAATGACCAACTTTGCATGGTACTTGGACGCAATTTCTTATCAGAAATCGACAAATTGCACATTCATACTCGCTTGGATATGGATCGACCGTTCTTTTGAAGTCATAGCCTTGTTCCCATTTCCATTGATCTGAAGATGATTTTTCCATTTCAAATTTTCTTTCCTTCTTACTTGAATGCATTAAATGAAAAGTATTTATCTTAAAGGGATTATCAGACGGTTTGAGATATATAGCTAAGAGTCCCCTGCCCAGTTGGCGACCGGTCTAGTTGGCGACCGAATGTCTTTGAACCCAGAAAAGTCATACAAAAACAAACCTCTGGAGAATTTCTTTTGGTAGTTATCTGCTTTGACCTATTTCCCGTACTGTGTAAAAAAAATTCTAGAAAAGAACAAGTAGAATCCGAAAGATCCAACTTTGCACGGAAGCACACAAAAAAGCCGGATTTTTTCGAAAAAAATAATAAATGGCTACCTGTGGACAAAAAAGCTTTGTAAGAAAAAACGCTTCAACTGCCACTCCAAAAAATATGTTAGAAAGCATTTCTATAAAAATCAGCTCAATAGCGTTTCCTTCGTCTGAAATATTGATAAAAAAGTTGATGCAATCGTTTCGAAATTAGACGTCCAGTCTGCGACCGACAAAATCGAAAGTAAGAAAAAGAAGACTCTACATTGCGATCAAAACATTCCAGATGCTGAGAAAAAAAAGAAGACTTTACATTGCGATCAAAACATTCAAGGGGCATGTCCGCGGTCTTTAACTTGACAATTATGTGTTTTTTTATCATCTTGATCAATTCATATGACCACCTAACCTGCAAGTAGAGCACTGAATTTCCCTTTTTAGCGATCGGTCGCAGACTGGTACGTCGGTTGGGAACTGGGCACTAGCAGTTACATCAATATGCCAAAAACATTTTGTTCAACCACCTTCACTTCAATATAGGCCACCATAGAATGAACTTCCTTTTATAGGATGAAACATATTCATGTGGCTTTCAGCCTTGCACTCCATCGCAGAGGCTAATCAATTTTAATGACTTTTTTGACTAATGACCAAGTTAAAATTTTTTAATTTTTTTATATTTGAGTATTAAAAAGGCATGCATTCAAATTGTCTGTACACAAACCCAATATCTACGGCTAATTTCAAAATTCATTGCCGTAGAGGGTCAGTTGTCATTGTCTTTTCTGGTTTTGAGATTTTTCAAACCAACCGCTACGATGGAGTGCTGTTGGAGTTTGGCGAGAAATCGGAGGCGATAAGACAAAATGGCCGTCAGAGTTGTCAGAAAGTATAAAGTCGAAAAAAGTGTTTTCATAACAAAACTGCCCGGGGGGGGGGTACTTAGGCAAATGGAGGGTACGGTATGTGCCGCCCTTAAGGGTACCTTTTTTGGACTTCCAAAGTCCCGCTAAGGGTCGGAAAAACCAGAAAATCAAATTTCAGTCCCAGTAAGGGTCGGAAAAATAGGAAAATTTCAACTTTTTACCCCCTGAAAGATCAAAATTTGGTCAAAATTGGTCAAATTAGTCCCGCAATTTTCCTTTGTTTTAGTCCCGGTAAAGGGTCCAAAGTTCGAAAGTCGGGCGACACCCCCCGTCAGCTCGCAACCCTAGTATTACCCCCAATAATTGGAATAAAAGAGAGCTCCTAAATGAAGACATTCTATTGCAAAATAACTCTTTTTGCACAAATCGAATGTTTTTTGTTTACATTTTGGATCTTTGAGTTCACGAACATGAGAGAGAAATTGTTTGATTGGAATCTTGTTCTTAAAGTGGTTTTAACTTCAGTTCTTTGCAAAAGAATATACTCAGAGTATCTCTGCATGTTTTATGTTCAAATTCAGTATTACTTTTACGGCATTCGATCTATGTAGAGTGGCTATAGTTTGTTTTGTTGGCATAACTTTTGTAATTAAAATGTTTGTATTTTTCTTTGGCGGACTACATGGATAAATAGGGTAATTGGAAAATAATTTTCTGTTAGACAATTTTGAATATGTCTTCGTTACTTTTCAGCTTTTAGTTTGGCTCAAAAACATTAAAAAAGCAGCCAAAACATGCTTAGAAAGTGACCCTCAATGGACCCCATCCCTTTGTTTACAATTGTCGTACTTTGGCGGCCATTTTATTTCAAAATTGTACTTCATCGCAGAGGTCTCCGTACGGAAAAACTTTTATCAAACAGACAATGCGCACAGAGTGAACTACGCTACGATAATCGTGAGATACACTCTGGTACAGAGTAGCATTCAAATAATAAAGGTTTAGAATTTTTCTCTGGGCTAGTTAGTAAAATATCTCAAATAGGCTCTGCGATGGAGCGCAAGGTTGAAAGCCACATGAATATGGTTCATCCTATAAAAGGAAGTTCGTTCTATGGTGGCCTATCTTGAAGTGACGGTGGTTGAACAAAATGTTTTTGGCATATTGATGTAACTGACTAGTACTCTAAATTCAAAATGGAGTGACGAAATTCAAAATGGAGTGGCGAAATTCAAAATAGCGTGAGAATAAAAAAATTAGAGTGACAGTTGTGGGCCACCGTAGATACAGGGTATTTGAACTTTTCAAAACCATGCGCTCACTAAAAAAGCGTCTTTTTTATAAGAACTTTAGCGTTTTACTAACCTGTTTATTTTTGTAAATATTTTCTTGTCGTCCATTTTTTGTTTTATTTTTCAAGTTTTGCTCATTGAAAATGGCGGCAATGTAGTATCTTCTTTTTTAATTGAGATCGCCAGCTTTGGAATGTTTTGACGTTGCAATGTCTTCATTTTGAATATATGGTGTTTGGATCATTCTCGGACCCTTTTTTATATCAACTATTATGTTTCTATTGATTTTGAATTAATGTGCTAACATATGCTTCAATGAAATTTTGTGTGATGGAAGATAACAGGTTCTTAAAAGAGGAAAGTCATTTTCAGAACTCTTCTTGCGCAAATCTTCTTATAAAAAACATTTCCTCTCGCGATCAGCCATGTTTACAAAAATCACGAATTTCGTGATTTTTTTACTTGGCCTCGTTCAAAATCGGTTTGGTGTTGTTCTAGTGCTCCGTTTATTTTAATTTTTGGACAGATTGCTAGGGATAGTTTGAGGATTCTGCTGCACAAAGGAAGTTTTATAGAAGTCTGTTTTTGGTTGTTTTTTTTCAAGTTCAAAGACGTTCGTTCGTGCATTGGGGCTGTTCGCGCACTGGTAACTTGACTCTATACGATTAGCCAAATAGAATTTTTTTACGCCCTTGTAGATAATTCCAGCAGGGGTGACTTAGTTTGTGAATTGACGTATGTTCGTGTCAAAATTGGAAAATCCCATTGTCCTTGGTTGGCAAAAGTTCAAAATATTTTTGCTTAACTCTTTTTCAAAGTCGACATAATCACGTTACAGATTTTTGATTTTTATTTAAAAGAAAACAAAATAATTTTGACATACCTTATTGGAACTAATTTTCGCGGGAACTAATTTTCGCGGTCGAAAAAAATATCTGGAAAATTGCGTTTCGCGGGTTTTAATTTTCGCGGTTTTTTTCATTCTGGAATTTTCGCGAGTTTTAATTTTCGCGGTTTTGCCCTTTTTTGGACAAATTTCTTTCATTTTCCTACGGATTTTTCAAATTTTTCGATAAAATTGGAAAAAATTGTATTTCACGGGAATCAATTCTCGCGGTTTTCAACTCTCAAAATTTTTCGCGGGATCAAATTTTCGCGATTTTGACGAAAAACCGCGAAAAACGCTAAGATTAAAACCCGCGAAAATTAGTTCCAATAAGGTAAGATCCGTGTAAGAGCCTCTTTTTTCAAAGAATTCAAATTGTCATATCTCGACTTTGGTAAAGAGTTAGGTAAAAAAAAATTGAAAGGTTTTACAGAAGTTGGCGACCGAAATTTTTTTATTCAAATTTTTCACTTACTTTTTACTTTTTTGAAAATCCTTTTCGACCAACGGTTAGACAACTTTTAACATGCTCTTCGTGTTTGTTTTGATTTTTTATTTGAGGCGATATTCTTAGAATAAAAAACCTTCTAAGCGAGCAGCGGTACTAGTCAGTTACATCAATATGGAGTTTGATTTCACTTTATTAAAACACTCATATTCGAAAAAGTGCATTATAAATGACTGCTTGGCGTCCTGATTAACTTTACTACTTGCCTAAATTGGCCGGGTCAGAAGATCGGAAACGAGTAGTTCAAGAACCTTTTAGGATGTTTCCGAAAACGTGGTAGTGAGAAACTATCGAAACGAATACTTGGAATATTTTGATCATATTATTGAGATAAACCGGTTAGAAAGCCAGAAGATTGGCGTTCTGCATTAAAGTCATATCGTTTTATGGGTTGGTCTAAAAAGCAGGGTAGCCAATGGGGTAGCCAATCGGGCTAGGTTATGGGGTACCTCTTTTTGCCTAAACTTTTGAAATCTGAAACCTGTTTTCATGTGGAAATAACTATTACAACATCTTGTTAATGATTCCATGTACTTTAGGCGTAGAAACTTTCGCGAGCAGAAACTTTCGCGATTTTCGCGAATTTTGGCCCTTTTCGCGAAAGTAAATGTATTTAAAAATTCTAGGAAGGGCCATTCGCGAAAGTTGATGCTCGCGAAAAATCCTTGACAAAATAGAAAATCTGTAAAACTTCAAACTTTGAATAAAATGTAACTTTTATGGCACTTTTTAGCCTGCTAAAAGACTAATATGTCAAAGGACAAATGTTTCAAGCCAACCCAAGAAGTATTTGTGTCTCTAAGCCATTTTTTCATGTGAAAATTCTCAATTTTACGTCTTGATAAATATTTTTCCGTTAAATTCGCGAAAGTAAATGTCGTGAATTTCGCGATTTTTCGTCCTCGCGAAAGTTTCTGCTCGCGAAAGTTTGTACGCCTAAAGTAATAAAATTTAAGATTCCTTTCGAACTTCAGCCACAATAGCCTTTTTTTCCAAAAGGTACTGAACTTTGTTACTTCTCAAGAGACCTGGCGCCATTTTGTCTTCCTTCTTGGCTTCGTTTGAAAATTTACAGACCCGAATAAAAAATATATACAAAACAGTTTTTGATATTTTAGATTTAGATTTTATTTATGTTTTTAATTGTTATTTCCGTGAAGCTGTAATTCGATGATAATAGCTTTGGAATCGCCTTTGGGCCATATGATCTCTAATCTTGTCATATCTTAACAATCCTTTGTTATTAAATCTATTGTTTAATTTAAATCATGTTTAGATGTTTCAAACAATTAATTCCTTTCAAAATTTTTAAATATGGCAGCTTATAATAGGTACAAAAAGTCTTTTGAAATAGCTCTATTATAATGAAGCTCTATTTCTTACTCCTCGTGCATTAACACGGTAATTTATATCTTTGTTTATCTTTGCAATCATACATGGTCAATCTAAGTATCAATCAGATTCATGCTCCCTGGTCAGTAAAATGTGGTTCTATGCATTCATTTTCGGTATTTCTATTCTGGTCTGTAAAATATTTAGGCACCCCACAACCTAGCCCAATTGGCTACCCCAATTGGCTACCCTGCTTTTTAGACCAACCCCGTTTTTATTAGATGTTATGTAAAACATTTATTTGATAAAGTACCATTTGATCAACCCAATAACCTTCTACATCTTTTCTTCTTCCAAAGAGGCCGCCAAATAGGAGGGATACTCTGCTGAACCAGCCCTGAATTAAGGGTGCCTATTTGATTAAAAGATAGAAAAATCACAAAACTAAATCAAAAAATCAGAATTTCTCATTTACCTAGACATATCATAAGTCAATCAATCACAAATTTTATGCTGATTACAAAAAATGTCAGGCTGAAAATCTTACTATCTTGAGGAAAAAATAAATTCAATTTGCCACTTGCCTTGGTTAATTTCGAAACACTTTCCTTAACTACAAATAAAAATCCAGTGCATGTGCATAGGTGTCAGGCAGCCATATTTCATTTTGGCTCACCTTCGGTATGGCTAGCATGCCGAAGGATATTTGATAAGGAGCCTGCAACTTTCAGTAAAAGGGGAGATAATTAATATATGATTATGGAGCAAAGACATGCAGATAATGCATACCAAAAAAGTAACTTCAAATTAGTCTCAATCAATTCTTATCCCCGGAACAGTAATGTCAACCCTCGGCTGACAATAGGCTACAGGAAGTAATCCTCATGGAGTTTTGGGCCGTTATTTTTACCCCTAATAAAATCCCACTGGGCCTGTGAGAAGGGTGTGTATGAAGCAAGTCCGAGCCACTATGTCCTTCGTGTGCAAGTATTCTAACTTTTTTTAAATGATCGTTTATGCCCTAAACTTCACAAAAAGTGATGGTGAACTCGATTTCGAAAATTTTACAGGTCCCCATGTGACGTCATAACTTTAGCTGGGGCCTTGAAAATGATGTAAAAATTACGGTTAGTGTAAAACACAGGTCACAGGTCACAGGTCACGGGTCACGGGTCACAGGTCAGTGTTGACAGGTCAGCTTCAATTACTGTAAAACACAAAGAAAATGTTTGAAAAACAGTTGTTAATGTCAAAAATATAATTCCAAAGGTATTTTATTGATCTAGAACTATTTTAAAGCTAAAAATCTACCCAAGTGCTCCACGTGATTTCGCGTTTATCCGTGTAGACACGGACCTGTGATTGTATTATATCTAGTACATAGCTTACATAACATGCCACGCAGCAATAGAATATTTTAAAAAATTCTATAATAAATTGATAATCATACAATGTCAATTGGCAAGATTATAAGAAATGCATGGGGACAAAAAAAATAGTAAGTAACTACAGTTTGTTAAACGAAGAAATAAAAGATTTCTTTTTCCTGAAAATAGAACAAAACTCCATCTAAATAAAATAAAAACGATGGCTAGTTATTAATTCGACGAAGACAGAAAAAATCTAATTAAAACAATGACTCTCTGTTTGCAAGCTAAAGTTTCTTCCACTTAAATTGGCATTCATTTTTGCTATCATGGAAACCATATCGAGTAATTAGTCTACTCGAGTACATAACCGTCGTAGCGAATAAACGTACAGGGTCGAAATGGGGCATGCAAACCTAATTGAAGGATCTTTTTAATGAGGTTAGGGGGTAAATTTGGTAATTTGCTTTCTTTGACGAGTGAACAACCTCAAAGTCAAGATGGATATTTATCATTAGAACAAAATAGGCACTGAAATTGAGGA
>NW_027104430.1:0-80758 GCF_902728285.1 Clytia hemisphaerica | reverse complement strand
GATTCGCTAAGCTTGTTGGAGACAAGAAGGACAAAGAAGATTACTACAATACATCAACTACAAACAAACAAGACAAAAGGAAGTTTGTGCAACGGAACCGGAGGGACAGCAAAGAAGTCAGCCGTTCACAGCTTTCTCACACTGAGAAGAGGCTTCGGTTCGGGAACCAACGCCTCAAAACCCAACCAAATGGTATCTCATCCAAAAAGAAATACGAGAAGAAGCTAGCACAGCTGAAGAGGCTGCAGAAGAAAGAAGAGAGGCACATCGTGCAGCTGAAGAGAGGAGAGGAAAAGGAAGATCGCCGATTGCCACTGACGTATCGTGGACATTGACGATCCAAAATAAAGTACTTAAATTCATACAATCTTCATAACTCGCTCTTACGAGCCTACGGCTTGGTCCAGTGAGACCGAGGATCTGTTATATACATTGCGACCTGGTCAGATAGCACGGTCCCATCCATACAATATTCATAACTCACTCTTGCGAGCCTTAGACGCGCTCAAGTGAGACCGAAGGTCTATTGGATACGCTGTGACCACTAATTACCACGAACAATTCTTACAATCTTTAAACCTATCTACGAGAGCTATCGAGCTCGATAGGATAGGACTGAAGATCTATATATTTAGCTTAAGAATTCCTAGCTGTTCAACCGCCGATCGCCAACTAGCAGACTAAACCAACAAAGAGATTACCTCCTTGAGAGCGGCACCAAGTATCTACAGGACCACTTTCAATCACCCAATAAGTACCAATTGACTACAATTTGTCTTTCTTGCGCCAGCAACTAGAGGATTCAGACCTCCCACTATGTATGACAACAATAGCGACGATGGCAGCCACCCACCATCACTTCTGGAAAAGACCTTCTTGAGACGAAGAAGAAGTTTGCACTACGCACCCTTGTTAGATGATCTCCAGCAACTGGATGACAGAGACAGAATTACCTCGAATGGACAACAATTGAGCAACAAAACCGACCGCTTAATGGCCCTAATCAAAACAATCAAGATGGAATTAACACCTAACCCTTCATAAGAAGAGCCTTCGGACCGGGACTCATACCCACAGAGAAGACATAGCCTTTAGTCACAAAGAGTTAAGGAACAAACTGCATCGAAGTCTTTTTCAGCAGAGGAATCATTTATCGAGTCCATTCACAAGCTGACTCGACCTAAAGTTACAAAGAAGGACCTGCTCATCTTCGACGGTACAGACTTAAAGTTGTTCAAGATTTTTCTCCAAGAATTCGAGGACACCACATAACTTAGTCAATGGTCTGATTGAGATAAGCTTGCCGCTCTCCCGACGATATTGGAAGGCAGACCTAAGTTGTATTACCACCGGCTGGACCCCAAGAAGAAAAAGACATATGAAAACACCATTAAAGCAATCAAGAAGAAGTTTGATTCGCCCGAGAACATCTGCATTCGGACTCCAGGAAGATCTCCAGGACTACTTAGATCTAAAAGAAATAAAAACCTACGATAGTGCAGTGAGAAGCTTAAAGATGAAAGAATCCGTCAGGAGAACAAAGCCAGTAGATGTACGCCTAACTTCACCTATCTGCAACAAACTGAGCGCAATTCAAGGAAGTTGAATATAATCAGCGATAGCTGGTAACAAGGATATTGAAATAAATTCTTTCGAAACGCGCCTATATTCGAGAGTCTTTGCTTCATATTCACGTTCACCTGAATAAACATTATAAAGAAAGTTAACAGCAGAGCTATCAATACAGTAAAGCAGAAACAAAGGAAAAAGTAAAATAAAAGCCAGGTACAATTACGACGTACAGTCAAATTAGCTATCGCTGAGATTTACAGAGAAGGATATATATCATGGAAACTGAGTTCAAGAAAATCCCCAGCGAATCAGTTATATGTAAAATTTGAAGGCAGCTTCAGGAGAAGGCAATTGTCGTTTCCATGGAAACAAACACAAATGAAACAATGATAACTACTGCAGAAAGAGATTTGAGAAATGTAAAGCTAAACTTCAAAGAGAATGAAGTAATAACTCAAAACAAAGCAACAAGCAATGTGGCACAGGAGCCAGATAAACAAACAGATCAGCCAATATTGTACCCAAGGTGAGGTAAACATAAACAATGGAGAAATTACATCAACATAGATTAGATAACAAAGTAATTGTTTCCACACAAATAGACAGATTAAAACAAACAGCCACTTTCAAATAAGCATTCAATCATACAAGCAGTGATATCTGAAAGAATGAGTAAGAGGTGATTTCGAAAAGGAAAAAGAGTAACCTGCCGTGCCAGACGAATCATTCCCTCAAGAGGGAACGACGGTGACAAGACTGACTCAATCCAGCAAGTTGCCGAAAGCAAACACAGTCCGAACGTTGAAAGACATGCCAATCCAATTGGTTCTGGAATTGAATCAGTAGGACTCGTGGCAGCATTCGAGAAAATGATGGCTGACCAAAGGCAGAAGAAAACGAAACCAATCGACTGTCGTCCACACCTCAGCACTAGAATAGCTGATCTGCCATGTTTTGGTGACAGAAAGCTGACCATAAAACAATTCGTCAACAAATAAGAGAGGTATGCTCTTTTGAATGAGTTAACAGAGCTGCAAAACGCTCTAATTTTGCCAAATTGTCTGGTGAAGAGAGCACTGACCTTCTACGACGAATTAAAGAACATGGTACGCCAGCTATTAGTGAACAATGGAAGACGTATTTCCAATTCCAAGATTATGGACAACAATGACTTCGATCCAAGTGGCAACATGACAAGACAGATCGAACAGCTAAAGAAGATCACCAAGAATGTCAAATTATCACTAAATGCAATAACGAAAGGCCGCAGCAATGACAAGACTTGCACCTTCTGTAAGAGAAAGAGACATGTAGAGGCAGAATGTCGCACCGAACGATACAGGAATATCACATGCCATACGTGCGAAAAAAATTGGCACATTTCAAAATTTTGTCGTTCCAAGAATCAACACCAGGAGGATACTACAAAGTGACTATGCCTTCCGATGCTAAAAAGTTCTGTTGGAAGTTTAAACATAAATTTTTTGATTGACAGTGGATCATTGGTCTCCATCATCAGTGTTAATACGATGAAAGAAAAAATTCATCCATACTCTTAAAAAGAGTATTGATGAAAAATTTAAAATCACATTGATGAGTGCATCGGGCACGACACTTCTTACGAACACATTAACAAACCTGAAACTTGGAATCGGACGTAACATTTTAATAAGTCACAAATTTCTGGTCCTTGAAAACATTGCTACTGAAGCAATATTGGGCATTGATTTCTTGAGAGATCACAGCATTACTGTAAACTGTCAACAGCGCAAACTAACTAATAACGCGCAAGGACATACGAAATAAATAAATTTCGACATTGTTTCCTATGAAACAAACGATGTAATGTTGCACATTTTACCGGGGGAAAACAAGCAATTCCATGCAGACTTTAATGGATCCCACAAAAGCAACTTAACAGGACCAATGCTAGGGAACTTAGCATAAAAGTGTTCAATTCCATGGTAAAAAAAGGGTGTCAGTCAATATCGCTTTCTTCGTAATTAAAAACGTTTCAGATAAAAAATTGAATTCAAAGCCTCCGCACCAGCTGGGTATGCAGAAGAAGACAATGTTAATGTTAATGTTAATGTTAATGTATATATTCTTTAAAGTCGAAAAATGTGTACAAATCTGTACTAGCTTTAAAGCTAATAGAGTTCGACTGCCTATTTTACAAAATGAATCATTCATCATCATCTGTTAATGCCCAATCGCTGACGATTTCTTCTGTAGAGCATTTTGGTTTGTAATTTGAGAATATTTTTGTTTGGTTTTGTAATTTTTTAACGAGGCGTAGTTTTGTTCTTGGGCTTCCTCTTACGCGCCAGTTGAATCCTTTATGGTTATTGCTTTTGTTGAGTTTCTTTGCTTGTTCGTGCATCTCCTTGATCTTTTTCCGTTCGTTGATTGTGAAATCTTCCGTTATACTTACCTGAAAGAAGCAAGTTTCTTTTAGCATGTGTAAATTCTTCATGATAAGATCTTTGTCATGTTGACTTTGCAGGGTGACTTTCAGAGGACGGCCATTCTTAGTTTTTCTGTCTCCTAATCTGTGGTGAGTAACATTGATTTCTGGAACATTGATGTCATCTAGGAGTTCTCGGAACCGAAATATGTCATATTTTTTCCCATTTTCTTCTTTTTCCTTATCTGGGCCTGAATATTCGAGAAACCCGTGAACGATCATATTCAGTTTTCTAGATTCTATGTCTCTCCTTTCACTTTCTTCCTTCCGTTTTTGTTCTTCGGCAGATTTTATATCTTCTTTTTGCTTCTTGGTAATCTCGGCGTATGTTTTCTTTGATGTTTCCTTTATTATTTCTGCTGTGTGCTTTATTTCCTCCTTTATCATGCTTCTTGTCTTTTCCTCCATCTCTTGTAGTTTCCCTGCCAGAAAAGTTTTTAAGTCATTTTTGATGGAATCACGGGTTTTTGTGTTCGTGTTGACCTCATTGTTCAGTTTTTGTATGACGTCGTCTTTCTTTTGAAGTTCATTTTGCATCATATGTTGAGTGTTTTTCCCTACTTTATTTCTTAGGTTTTTCGTTATTCGTACGCAGTTTGAACATAAGTAATGATCGTTGTAGGATGTCACGAATATTTGTAGTTGATAGAGGGGTAACTGTGTGCACTCATAATGAACTGATCTTTTACATTTTTTGCATGTTAAGTGATCCAGGTCTTCGTCTTCAGTACATCTTGACGGCGTGCAAGCTTGAGGTGGTGAGGCTGCTTCGAAAGGCTGATCTTTATCCATTTTGATGTTGTTTTCATGAATTTTGATGTTTTTATTTGTTTTCAGCCATTTTTTCGAAGAGCGTTGCAAAAGCGTCTGATCTAGTTGACGTCAAATAAAAACTGAGATAACAACGATACAAGTTTACCAGCGCACAATGAAATCAAGCCAACCTTGGTGCCAAAAGTCAAGCTGCTTAACCGACGTTCAAAAGAAGCAGATTGCAGACCTCGTCGAGGAATTCAGTGGCTTATTTCCAGATGCTTTGCAGCCACTTGGCTCAACAGACAGAATCGAGCAAAATATAGAATTATTGGACCCAACTCCCATCCGACAACAACCATACCGTGTTGGACCCTTCAGAATGAACATTGAATCAGACTTTGGAACTATAATAAAGCTAGAGGCTAGGAAAGAACCCCAAAACACTGGTATCAAGCATGTTCCGCCAATGCCAGCAGCTTATTGCACACCAGTATATAGTAATACAAGACGCAACAACACTTATCTTCTACTATCAGATCAAGCATGATAATCATGATTTTCAATTGATGAAAGTATTACTTGTTCTACAAGCAGAAAACTTCATATTATTCTTGAGTTGGGACTGGCCGGACACGTTTTAGCAGCATACGAGTGGAGAGAGGACAAACTTGCACAGAAGACGTTCTCTAAAAGTGAACATTTCTCCATTAAGCACCTACTGGAACCATACATCATCCAAATTGACAATGGTTTTGTGGTAACATTGACAGAATTGCCACCTCAAACAAAGATACATTCACTAACTAAAGTAAGGAAGTTTGCCATGAAAGCCAGCACCACTTCGACACTTCCAATAGTAAAAGCACATATTGTTAATGCACTTATAAATTAAAAACATCACCTTTAAGAAGAGATGCCAAGATCATGTCATCTTCAAGCTGGTCAAAACAAACTTTACCATTGAATAACTAATCATATCCCCTCTGCAGCAAATGAATGGGTCAAAACCGGAGTGGTCAAAACGTCATTGTGAAACCGATGGGAGACGCAATCATGTTGAAAGAGCGTATGGAGATCAAGGAAGCAGTCGAAATCTGGTGGTCAAGACAGTATAGATAACACTTGTTACTTACATTTTCCCATCCGCAGAATCTCGAATGGGAGTGAAACTGAAGAACAGAAGGACAATGTTAATGGCACACGTTCTCAGGATTCGCCATTCTCAGAATTCTTGGTGCTCTCGACGAGGCAAGTGGTGAATGAAAGCCCAACAATCCCATGCGCGAGATGCGGTGCTCTATTCGTGGTGGATAACAAACAATCCTCCTTTAGAATAAGTAGGAATGGCACAATCCGAAAGATACAAAGACACCCACCACCCTATTGAAATCTCTGGAGGATTTTCAGTCAGTTCACGTCATCCAAGACATCATAGGAGATCACGAGAATATCATACTAGAAGAAAAGTTCCATCTTCCACCAGTAACCATATCCGAAATCATGTCTCGAGTAAACGGAGGCGTCAGTGAATTAGCGGAAATCACAAAAGAAGTGGCAAGGATGAAAGCTAATCAAGAAACACCCCATAAACCCTACATCTTAACAGCTATCACGCACGGACTTAGAAAGTTCCTATCAGAATCTCCCAGCCAAGTTATATTTGCCCTCGGTGAGGGATTAACAGACGCTGAAAAGGCTGTGGGTGGAGCGGAAGTGAACTAATCTATGAAGTCGGAGATGCAGGAAGCAAACTAATTGACAGTGCTGCTGAAGGCATTGCTAAAATCTTCAACAACTGGGTCATTATCGTCGTGGGACTCATCCTACTCTACTTACTTGCCGTTTAAGTACAGAAGTGAGCTGCAAGCAAAAGAAGCTACTGGAATGAATGTTGAAATGTCGAGCATAAATTCCCCTGCAAATCACGACATCAAATCGGATTTGCTACTAATGGGAATAATCAAAGAGTATGTTCGAAAATAATTCGATAGATACATATCAAGTATGCCAGAAATAGGCCATAATGATACTGAATGGAAGAAAAAGGAAAAACAATTACAAAGCAAATTCTAAAAGATCAGCCACAGAGCTTCCACCTCGAAGTCTGAAATCCAGAAGAGGCAACAGGCGAAAACAGGAATAAAATTCGGCAAGCCATCTTTCAGCAGCAAAGCACGTCATCAACGGAAGCACAAATGACGGGATGTTGGTAACGGCAACAGCATTGTTGGGGAATATGCCAATCAAACTAGAAGCTTTAATCGATACAGGCAGCCCTATATCCTTTATCGAAAAGGAAATGTGGGAACAATGCAACGTGGAACCATTCATGACAATAGGTGACATGAGAGACTTTGGTATAGTAAAATCAATAACTGGATCCGCTGTGGAGATAGAAGGGACGACAATCCTCCCATTGGCCACAGAAAGTCAAAGTTGGCTCCATGAAGTTTTTGTGTCAAGCAGCGTGGCATGCAGTCGCGCAACAACGGTAGAAATGAACTCTACTAGGTACTCAATGGAAGTCACCACAATTGGAGCACGAACCGGAAAGGTCATTGCCTCAAACACACAGGCAATTTCTATCAGGGAAATTCTTATACCGGACATGCTGCAAAGAAAATTTAATTTTGGAAAATATTGAAAGTTACCTGAAAGTCAGAACCTAACATCACTGCCAAAACAACTATCAAATGCTGACATCGAGTCATATACAAACGCAAACAATAAAATATTGAACTTACCGCTAGAGTTGGAATTCACGCTTCAATGAGATCGCCAACCAAGTGACACGCATCAAGTATCTTCACAGACCTTGGGAATGAAACCAACCATCAACCAGGGCGGAACAATACACAAACGATGATTGATGATTGTTTTACTCATTGTCTGGAAAACAAACAAGAACCCCCAAACCAGCAAGAAAACATATATCTGCAAGACGGCAATTTACCTAATGCAAAGAATTTTGCAACAAAAGTTCTAACAAAATGTACTTTTTGGCTAACACAAACGAAGAATTTATCGCAAACTGCCAGTCAGCAGCAAAGCCAGCATACGATTAGACATCGGAAGCAGACTGAGACATCACGGCCGACAAGTCATCACCTCCACTAATCCATTAGTTTCTCAGCAGTAGCAGGTGGTACGATACGTTTCAGCATATACGTTGCCGGCTGACACGGGAACATTGTTATAAGACTCGCTGTATACGAAATACCGGATCATGCAGCTCGCAAGTTGTCCAGAGGATTGGATGGACTGATTTGGACTTCAAACTGCTGAAAAACGACGCGATCGACGTGTTGTCACGAAAGACCAGAGGACCAAGGATGGACAACAGACCCCATCGATACGCAAACTTGAAGGTTGGGCTGAATGAGATAGCCCGAAGGGAAATTAACTAACAGGTGGAGAATGAATGTCTCAAGGCCAAGGCTCCAACAGTGGAAGAATGGGGAAGTTGCTGTCAACGTTTCAAGAGTCGTCGGAAATGATGCAACACCGAAGTGCGCATTATGCATGGACTGGCTGCAAAACGTGCGAATGGTTACGAGCTGCTACAGACAGTCTGCATTTTGCGCAGACTGATTACAAACCTTCAGGCAGGCTAGCACCGACCAAAGGTATCCTGAATTGTCAAAGTGTCCTCTGTGCAAAGCGCAATGGCCGAACGGACCGCCAATGGCCATGCAATGAATTTTGTGCCTAGCTCACGTATTGTTTTCTATCACGCTAGGGACTCATTTTATTTCAATTAGGATTTTTTTTTATTTTATCAACGATTGCGGAGAATCGTTTAGTTTAGGAAAGGGTTGTTAGGCAGCTATATGAAATACGGCCCACCTTCGGCATTATGCTGAAGGTTGTTCTTTGTATCTAGCCGCAATTATATAATTAGGATGTTGAATTTTAATATGAAACTAGACATTATGAACTTAGGACACTGTAGTAAAAATCTTTAAAAAACACATTCGATTGCTCTCTATTAAATTCTTTACCCCCAGGACAGTTTTGTTGGCTCTCGGCTAACAGTCACCAATATACACACACTCCAACTTCACCAAATTAAAATACAGTCATCAATTCAAAGACAAAAGTGATTTGGAGTGTTTGAAATGTTAAAAGTAGTATTTTGCTAACTTATGAATTCAAGCTACGGAGAAGAATTAACGGAAAAATTCTTCAACATCCTGATTAAAGATGAGACATTCCCAGAAACAACCTTACTACATCGATAACATTGAGCTACTAATTAATATTGGCCTGAAAGGGGCTTGAAATATTGATTCTATCTATTTAACTGAGAATTGGAAATAATTTTAAGAGGAAGTAGAAATTCTTAATGAATTTAACTTAAAATAGGAAAGTGGTTAGTTAATTTTGTAAGCAATATCAAAAAACTAAGTTGATGCTAACACAATGATGCACGTGGCATCGCAGTATGCATCAATAATAATACCTGATAGATAATAGAGACGATCCTTATCCTTCAGGCAACAAAGATGATGTCACCTGATGAACTGTAGAAAGCCACTAGGCACATATTGTGCATTACGAAATACGAAAAACAGAGAAACGATAAGGGTCTTTCAAACTGCCTCTGAAGAAGATGACAAATAGTATGCCGAACCCTTAAATCCAAATTCCACGAAACCTCCTTAAAACTAAAAATAATGAAACATTTTTCCCCGTGAGTGTCATTTTTATTGAATTTGACGCATAACTGATTACTGTCAATAAATTCGTTCAAGATACTTAGGTATACAAATTTAGTTTTGAAGGCAGTTAAAGTAAGGGATTTCATTACAACTGGCAGACAAGTGGAATAAAAAAAACAAAAAAAAATGATTAAACAAGCGAGCGAATAAACGAACGAATATACCCGCTTATGACAGAAGAGCTTGTTTCAAGGCCAAACAAAAGATAACAGTAAATGGACCGTAACTATGCAACCATTGCAGCTCATACAGCTAAAACACAATAAATGACGAGAAAAAGAAAGCCCCAGAGACTTGGAGGACGAACACGAAAAAGAACAGGCTACGGTCAATAAAGCAGAGAAACTAAACATATTCTACCTATGCAACTAAGTATTTACGGAATCTTGTTAAAGGAGATCGAAAAACAATTTTAGTTCTTAAAAGTGTCCAATTTATACGGATTTGAATTGAGTTGAGTTCTTCATCAGAATCCAACTATCTAAGCGATATACGTATGAACATATAAAAGACTAGACATCCCTGCTCGTTGTATTTTTGTAGAAAGCACTGTTAGCTTAATTGCTAATTCCTTAAAATCGTAAAATAACGAATATAGCAGGGGCAAAATCATGGTCAGCTTGCTTAAACTACGACTAATATTCCTAAATTTTGACTTAAAAGTTTCGAATAATTTTAGTGTGTCACATAAAGTCATCTCATAGGGAATTTCCTATATTTGTTTATTTTTTAGTATTAACAGGGGAGAAATTAGAGAGGTGTTTTATATAGTCTCTCTACTACACCCCGACCACCCTCTTACAACAAGGGGAGTCCATCAGGACCTAACGCCTTTCAGATTATTAATTTTTTCCAGGATTACCAGATCTTCAAGTACTAGTTTCGACTCTAAAAAGTGAGTAGCAGATTTGAGATTGAAATGATTAACATCGTTCATTGATTCACAGTATAATATTTTTTAGTTGAAAATATTTAAGAAAAAAGCTTTTGTTAAGTTTCATAGACTTAGACTAGTAGTAAACGAAGTTGATGATTCACATAAGGATTTCCAAAATGTAAGTTATTAACTTCTTTTATATTCACAACGTACTGTTCTTGATTAAAAAAAATTGATTATGAAGTTTTTCGCTCCGCTTTTCAAAAATGAAAAGGTGAAGAATGAATGAAATATTTTAAAAAGACGATTTTCAACACTGAAGTGATTAACATCGTATTTTGATACAAACTATACCGCTTCTTGATTTAAAAGTTAAAGGATAAAGTTTACGTTTGGTTTTCTAGAGATGAAACGATAGAAAAAACTAAGCCGATGATTCAAATTACGATTTTCAGCACGAAGGTGATTACAGTCTATTCACGATAAGTGTGCACTCTTTTTTCTTTTACCTATAACTTTTGAAGGAATTCTTCAATCTTTATAAATTTGGTATCATTAGAAAGATATTAGTGAGTGGAACAATTTGAAATCAAAAAATCTTTAAAAAAATTCTAAAAATGAAGATGAAAATGAGTTATAGGTAAAAGAAAAAAGAGTGCACACTTATCGTGAATAAACTTTAATATCGTTTATTGTTACACATTTTATTTTTTCTTGGTTAGAGATTATCCAGAATATACCTAGTTCTGTTAGTGTTTTCAAAGAAAAATGGTTGAAAAATTAATCTGATATTTCAAATGATAATTCTCGACACTGAAGTGATTAAAATTGTTCGTTGTTGCACACTTTACTTTTTCTTGATTAATGAACAAAATATTTAAGGAGACGATTTTCAATACTGAAGTGATTAACATCGTTCATTGATACAAATTATACCGTTTCTTGATTTAAGATATTCAAGAATAGAGTTTAGGTTATTTTTTCGAGAGATGAAAAAGTAGAAAAAACTAAGGGGATGATTCAAATTACGATTTTCAACACTGAAGTGATAAACATCGTTTATTGTTACACATTTTGTTTTTTATTGGTTAAAAAGTATCCAGAATATACCTAGTTCTGTTTGTATTTTCAAAGAAAAATGGCTGAAAACTAATCTGATATTTCAAATGACGATTCTCGACACTGAAGTGATTAACATCGTTCGTTGTTACAAATCTTACTTTTTTTCAGTAAAAAATATTCGAGAATAACTTTTTTTTGTAATTTTTAAACAAAACGGATGGAAAACTAAACAGATAATTAAAGTGACAATTTTCAGCACTTAAGTGATTAACATCGGTCGTTGTTACTAAATTATTGTTCTTTTTTAAAAATACTCAATAATATAGTTTACACTGCTTGTTAAAAGAAATTGATGATGAAGTTTTGAAATGGTTGAGAAAGAATGAAATATTTCAGAAGATGTTTTTCAACACTGAATTGAGGCCCATTGTCAAATTAAGAAAGCAAAGATTAAAAGTATTTAAGATAACCTTTGAAAATATGATCTCATCAAGAAGACTATAAAAAATAAAAACATTTAGCTCTATTCACTCCTCACTCTTTGAATGTCTCTTCAACAATGAATACCAACGCGCTCTTTTTCATGAATAAAACTGAAAACTCTGTGAAAGTATTCAGAATATTAGTAAACGAAAAGAACAGAAACAGAATATGGTAAACAAGAAAATCAAAACTCACAATCAGTATTTTCAAAAGACCTTTTTAAAACGCTTCTTTGCTCGGGGAATTCTATCTTGTTGGTTACAAAATGAAATTTGAATGTTCGTTAAAAGAAATTACAAAGCCTTCCTGAAAATTAGTTATAGAATAAATGAACAGCTCTTATTCAAAGTCTACCATCATGGTCGAAATCTATTTATATTGAGAATTAAGCTTATTTCCTCGTTTTCCGAGAATTTGGAGTTCGGGCGAGATAGTCGATTTTCTCAAATTTAATCGGATATTTCAATTTGGCTCGGGTTTATAGACCTCCTGGCTATATTATGAGCCTAATAGATCATTTTTGAACTTTTGGATCCTCAGATCCTAAGGTCTTAAGTCTTAAGTCTCATGTTAAAAGTCAGAGTTAAAGTTCTACTCTTCCAACCTACTTTAGAGCACTTACAAATCGATTGTGGTTTCTAAATTTCTCGGCGGATTTCCCTTTTTTCTCAAATATTACGGCCATGATTTTAGAATACTTAAAAAATCACAATATACAGTTTTGTTTGAAAAATACTCACCTTGTTGATACGTTTATTGCTCACTTGCTTCAGATTAAACAAAAGCAAAATATTCCAAACATCATTAACTATTTCGACGGCCGGGTAACTGTTTAGACGGCCGGATGACTGTTCCGACGGCTCATTTTGCGCCAGCCGGATAACATTTCCGCCAGCTTGACGGCTATTCCGCCGACCAATTAGGCTGCCCACATCCCCTCTGATAAGTTTTGATATAGGGGATGCGAATCAGGCTCATAAAACCGTTCCAAACTTAGCAAAAAATCTGCTAACCAAAAAAAGAGTTGAATGATAGAGAACTTTGATTGACAGTTTGTCGTCTTTTGTTATCTTGAGAGTTTTGTTTGCTAATTCAATTAATTTCGATAAACAAAAAGAAATAGAGGAGAAAGAGAGATTTCTAGCCATATGTTCTTTTTATTTGAATCTTTATTTGATTTCTATTTACGTCATCAAATAACTCAAACAATACACATCGAGTTTTTTGAAAAATACAAGTCGCCAAAATTCTGCAAAATACATAGCTATTCGGTAATTTTCTCGGAAGCGATATCAGAGCCTGATTCGCATCCCCTATATCAAAACTAATTTGGGGATGCATGCAGCCTACCGATCAATCAACTATTTCGACGGCAGAATTTCTGGTGAATTCTGACCCTGACCCCCCCCTGATAATTATATTGACTAAGGAGGCACCAACCAATTTTAGTCCTCTGGATGTGGGGGGTTGTAGGGGTTCGAAATACAGTTTTTCCGTCAAAATCTTGGCTGAATCCAGGAATCCGGGACATTGAAAAATAATAACTTGCCTCGGTCATGTTTTTCATGGCTTCTTGACACAAAATATCTACGAGCAAAAGAAATCAGTGGTTTTACCAGGAAAGACAGTAAAAAGCAAGTACTATAAATATGTAACTTTCCATGGGAAAAGGATCACTTATATTTTCTCCTTCGATAGTAAAATTATTGATATAAATCAGAGGTAATATTCCTTAAAGATAATAGAACAGTAACTTAGAGAGCCAGTGCATTTGTACCATACCAGAGCACGAATGTAATGTCAATCGAATAGAATCGAACAGTAATGTAATGTAATCGAACAATAATTGAATACAGTCAAACTTAATCGAAGCAATTGAACGACAAACCCTTGGTAATATTCAATTACAATTTGATTGCATTTGACAATCGAATTACAATTGTTCGATTGTGTTCAATTGATATGGCGTTCGATTCGTTCGATTGACACTACATTTAAAAAATCATGTATAGATAATGTGTAAGATATGCCATTAATCACTAATATCTTGGAAATATTGTACTCAGAGCTAGACCCAACTTCACTACTTAGACCCTTGGCGAGATACTTACACTTACGTTAGCCGTTATTCATGTTGCGCTAGTTAACGTACGTTTGTCATTCAACCCAAGAGTCAACCTCTGTCTTACACTGGACCAAAAGAATTCTACATCCGTTGACTCTGCAACCGTTGCAGACACTGGAGCTTAATCCGACATATGGTCCCTGGAACACTTACTGAAAGCAGAATTCAAAATGTCAGATTTATCAGATTTATCACCAAAGACAATTTCTCCAAATGCCGCCAAAAGTCGCCTGTTAAGGTATATGGAGTTTTCCTTGCCAAAATAACACGTGCAGTTGGAATTCGGAAAACAACATTTTGGACGAAAAGGTATCTAAAGACCCTCAGACTAACGTAACCCTGCCTGTGTGATCCATCTGTGGTGCAACCAAAAACGACGAAGGTAAATGTTCGATAGAGACTGTACCACCACTCCACCCTAATGAATTGTCCTTCCCCTGCACCTTCGAGAACAATATTCGAATGCGTGATTAGGGAGTGGTCAGAAAGTATCTACTAGGGTGGGGTGGAGGATTTCAGGGGGGAGTTCAAAATTTTTTTGAGGTTTTAAGGGGATAGTTTAGGTGTGAACTTATTTATTTTTTTATGATTTTTGTTGGCGAAAACGTTTAGAACATCCCAGACTGGACAAGTACCTGCTCGTGATACTTTTTGCATCATACCTCACGCAGATTCACTCCATTCTTCCTTAATTATGGGTACGAGGCTAACTTACCCGTGAACGTTGAACTAAAAAATAACGACACTGATTTCATGGATCTCCCGGCGTACACTCAATGGCTTAAGAAGATATTTGCTGAATTTTGGGAGAAATCTAAAAGGAACCTAGAAAGCTCACAACTGGTAAACCCTGAGGTACCATACGAGGAATGAGACCTTGTGCTCATTAAGAACAAAAGAAGAGTCAAAGGAAAATCGTTCAAACTCATGCAGATCTGTTCAGGTACGTACACGATCACTAGATGTAAACACTCAATCTACTCAATAGTGATTAAAGGAAAAAAGCAGTGGGTTCACTATGATAGAATCAAGAGACACACAAGAACGCTGGAAGTTGAGCCTGATTCAGACAAAAAAATGACAAGAGTGATGCACCAACTTTCTTCGACACACCTGTATTACGTCCAGCCAACGATGAACCAACAGCACCTGAAAAGGTTCGCCAATCACTAAAAACAGCGAGAACCACTCCTACTTATCAGGGTGAGCTTCTTAATGGTCAGTATATTGTTGACAAAATTGTAACACGCAAACAATGTGGGCGTGGCTATAAATATCAGTTACAATGGAAAGGCTTTCCTAGTGATGATGGCAGCTGGGACCCGAGTAAAAATATCGATCGGGACCTCATCAAGGAATACTGGGAGAGATCAGGCACTCGACCTAGAACAAGCTCAGTAAACTCATTATCTACAGTCGTCCTCTACATGCTATTCATCTTATTGAAGTGTGTTGGTGCCGCTCAAAACAACTCAAAGACGCTTGACTACTCTACGATTGTACTGTGGTAAAGCCAGTCGGTATCTTCGAATATCCACCCTTGAAAGATTGTGACCACAATATTGAGGGAGGCAAAGATGACATGTTCACTATCAATGCTGAAATTTTGAAGTGTTGTGAGGTTGATGATTATAAATAGTAATCAATAATGAATAATGCAAAATAGGTTGGGACTGAGCCAACACAGTGTTAATGAACTGAAAGATAAATAGACATCAATAAAGTGGGGCTCAGGCCCATGAGCTCAGACCTCTGAATAGGGCGAGTAATCAGGGACTTGAAGAGGAGAAATTGAAGGAGGAGGCCTTGAAAGAAGACTATCGTTAACTACATGCCAGAGCTACCAATTTATTTGATATTATTTATGTTACGCTTATTTGAAATTTATTGCTTAATTGGAGAAACAGAATTGATGTTGATTGAAATCTATTAGGGTACCTTTACTACGTGTCTATAGACTTATCCCTAAGAAGGGATGCCCTGATCGAAGGAGCAGATAAGTGATCTGAGAGGTCCCCTCAATAACTGACTGACTGACCCCAATCGCCTAACTTCCATTCGTCACACTGAAGGTGAACCAGAAGAACTCGCTTTCCAAGAATCAAAGAGCCAAAAGGAGGGATCTACATTACACCAAGGAACAAGAACAGTAGAAGATTGTAGTAGAATACTACTTAATTACACCACAGAAACTGTTGATTGGTAGTTTGGTTGATTTCAGATTAATAAGGATACGTTATTCTAAAAAGGACATAATCGATTTTACATCAGGGAATATCAAAAACTATCAAAACGAGTTTTACACAAAATAAAATATTTAGAGTTAATCGAGGAGAATGATATAAACATTAAATCTTTGCTTTGCATCAATTATTCAAGGACCTGAAGGAACGTTGGAAAGTGTTAATCAAGCATCTTTGATTACATTTGATTCAAGTCAAACAAGTTACGAACACTAGCATAATTAAAAGATTTACGGCGGTTGGAGAGGAAACAAACTTTACATTGAAGTGGCATCAAACAAAAGTTGAATGTGTAAATAGAAATCAGGAAAAAAGCAGCAACTACTGGTAATACTTTTATTACTTATAATTTATTTAACCGATAAATCTGAAGAACGAGATGAGGAGTTGTGAAAGAAAAATAAGATGGCAAACGTAATGAGAAGACTCGATTACACGCCGGTGCCAATCGACAGAACAACACCAAGACTGCCAGCTCCGCTGCGTCGAGGAGATTGAGACATCCTCGACACCTCTTCTTCAAGTGACGAACACATTTACGAGCCATACTCAACCAGCTCGAACGACAGCGTTGCCCTAAGTGGAAATTGAAGAGCAGTAACCCACGTTTCCAAGATGAATGGACACCAAGTGACTTTAGACAAAATACCTCAATTCAACGGGACGAGCAACGACGTCTATGTGTATATAAAAATTAAAATAAACTATATAAAAAAGAAAGAAAAGAAAAGAAAAGTAATAAAAAAGAGATAAGACGTTGTCAAAAGAATTAAAGAAATCTGTTTGAAATGTCAAAGTTTATGATATATTGTTTGACGGATTTATTGAAGCATAATTCAGAATATTAAGTGCAGGTTTCTTTGAGTTCTTTGTTTAGCACATTATTCCACATAAAAGGACCTCTGTATACACCTTCCCAAATTTATTTCGACTTTTTGAAAAACACTATTCCAAAAACATGCTCTACTTCCTTTTAAATTAGAAAGATTCTATACAAAATACAAAATCAACAAAAAAAGAATTATGTTAAAAGCTCTTCCGGTTCTTAAGACATTTCAATTTTAAAGTTTTTTCTTAAACAAAGGTATCCCATGGAAACGAATAGAAACGAGGCCCGGTAGGATACAATATCTTTTAAGAGAGGTTTGACCGTAAAAACAAAGGAATTAAAACAGCCATAAAAAAGGAACGGAAAAAGCTTTAGATCTCAAATTTTCAAAATGACTTTGTATCGCCAAAAGCCTCAAAAGTATCAAGTTCTCGTTTCAAACTGGAGAGGTCGAAAAAAATCGATAAACTTGGGAAAGGTATATTTGATCGCAAATCTTTTTACGGCTAATTTGGCGCCTTGTATCTTAAAAGCATTCTTTGATTACCTTGTTTGGTATATGTGCGAAATTGTAGGAAATTGATCTGAAAACGCCTTTGGGCAAGTCTTTCTTTTGACACTACCCATGAAAGATATTGTTTGCAGGATATTTAATTGGTAAATATTAAGTGCGCCCAGTTCTTTAAAGTGATGACTAATCGGGGGAAATTTGTTTACACCAAACATAATTCGTAATGCATTATTTTATTTGTTTACTTTAAGTTTTTTAAGATTAGATTTGAAGGTACTACCCCATATTATGTTACAATAATTTAGATGGCTATGAATAAACGCAAAATAAAGTTTTTTTTGAGATTCTATTTTTAGAACCTGTTTAGCTTTGTATATGATACCAATGTTTTTAGAAATTTTATTCTCAATGCTTGGTAGTTTAACGATTTGTCAAATACTACTCCAAGGAAAGTTGTATCATACACACGTTTTATGTGAGTATTATTCAGGAATAGGGATGGTAACCTTAGAGGTAGGTCATCAACATTGCCGATCAACTGACAAAAAAAGTACCAAAAACATTATTGCTCTGGTAGAGACCTGTTCTAGTCATTCTTTATTGCATAAAGGAACTTGGGAGGCTGAAATTGCTCCGTTCCTGACCAACAATAAAGGGACTATATTGACATCCGTTTCTTGAGGTATCCTTGAAAATATCCCGTAAAATACCGAGGGAGAAATACATAGTTGTACTATTTAAAATTCGATACCAACTAACATAAACCAGATACCGATATGGCAAAACTATACCACATTACTTTTGGGTCACCAATATATACACACTCTAACTTCACCAACTTAAAACAGACAGTCATCAATCCAAAGACAAAATTGATTTGGGGAGTGTTTGAAATGCTAAAAGTAGTATTTTGCCGACTTAAAAAATCAAGCTATGGAGAAAAATTAACGGAAAAATTCTTCAACATCCTGATTAAAGATGAGACATTCCCAGAAACAACCTTACTACATCGATTACCTTGAGCGACTAATTAATATTGTCCTGGAAGTGGCTAATATTTTGAAATACTTATTCTATCTAATTTAACTTCAGCCATTTAAGGTCATAGGTATGCACTAAATTTCCTCCGGCCACACCTTTATAGTGACCACTTAGTGCTCTCCTTACGTGCAATAGCGCCTTCCACCCTACATTGAACAGCAACTAAACAAGTGCTCTTCAGCCCTTCTGAACTTTAGTGTTATTTCGGTAGTGATTGGCGGCTGACCAGCTCAGTTGTAAGTATCCTTATATTTATAGTTAGTATTGTAGAGCATTGTTATTGTTAAATATTCTGAATGTATTGTAACTGCAAAGTCATACATCACTGTCTGTAGATAAAATTAGGTACCCCACCGAGGTTATAAGCCCGTCCTTTTCATAGCCAGGTCGTACTCACCGACTGGGTCTCATTCGTTTGATAGGCCGTCACTCGAATAAGGCTCCAGCACAACTGTCAAGAATACGAAATGATGTTCATATACCAGACATTTATTTTAGTGTGTATTGACGAGATACTAAGGCCACATCTACTAGTGACTTTTACACACATCTGGAAACGGATGTTGAAAAAAAATCCACATGGTATAACAATCATTTTTAGTTGAAATAAATACTTTAGTGACGAGGACGTCACTTATGGCTTAGAAATGCATTGGGAAAACATCATTCTCATCCCAAAACAAACAATCTGCATTATCCACTCACGTTCAACGTGCTGACGCAGGAAAAGACCATGAAAAGACCTTCTCTATATTGAATACATTTACGCATGAAGATCATTGAAGAAAAAGGACTGTAACGCCGCTAGCCAAAGCGTGACCAACATGTTTACAAACCACTGATGCACTGAGATAATGGAGAAAAAACCAAGAAACTGATTCAATTCACGCAAAACACTGAAAGATTTATGGGCTGGGATCGAAGAGGAAGCAACCCTGACCACATAAATAGACGCGGATAATTTAAACCAACATGACTATTTATCCCAGGCTCTAAATCCAGTTCTCTAAATACTCACAGAACTAAAAATTGTAAATATCGGAATCAGAAAATCGATAGGGAGTCGGAAAAGGCTGGAGAGATGGAGACTTACGACCTGTTACTACTAAAAAAATAGACTTGTTACTGATTTAGATCTGGAGCTAAACTTCCATAACATCTCTGAAATAATATTGTGTTATCGACTTTTCAGACAATTATGTTAAGGATCAGTTAATTGGAATTGGAGATTGTTGAGAACTTAGTATAACCAGTATATGTTAGTGATCAATTTCATGTAAATATAAAATTCATTCGATAGAATTATTGAGAATTCGTACAGTCCCTATCTTTCTTAAATTGTACTCCTTCCGGCTAACTGTGCTTCGAGATTTAGTTACACTGTCTGGTAGAGTATCCCTAGAGTTCCACAGCTAAATCTCTGTGTGCGACATTATGTGTCCTTTCTTTTGTTATGTATAGTTTGTATTCTGGTGAGATTATTTTCTGAGGATATGTTGGAACAAGATGTAATTAGGGAGTCAACGAGTCCATATAGTTTTCCAGTAATTTTAATTAAGAAGCCAGGAAAGAATGATCGATTCTGTATAGATTATAGGAAACTGAACAATATTATCCGCAAAGATAGTTATCCACTCCCTCATATCCAAGATACGTTAGACGCCTTACATGGAACAAGTTACTTCACGACACTAGACCTTAGGAGTGGATATTGGCAAATCGAACTAGATGAGGAATCGAAACCCCTAACGGCTTTTACATCACCCAAAGGTTTGTATGAATTTAACGTTGTTCCTTTTGTAATAAGCACGGGACCCTCTACTTTCCAGCGCTTAATGGAGACAATCTTACGAGGCTTAACTTGGGACCGATGCTTAATATATCTGGATGGTATTATCATTTTTCCAAGTCCTTTAAAAGCCACTTAGACGATTTGAGAGCAGTTTTTAAACGTTTACGCCAGGCTAATCTAAAATTAAAACCAACAAAATGTTCATTCGGAAAACGATCCGTAAATTACCTTGGTCACGTAGTGTCAGCTGAAGGAGTCAAACCGGACAAGTCAAAAATTGAGTTAGTACAGGAATTCCCTGCTCCGAAAAATGAAAAACAAATCAAACAATTCTTGGGACTAACTGGCTACTATCGCAGTTTTATACGCGATTATGCCAAAATAGCCTCACCATTGAACACACTCTTGCAAAAAGATAAAAACTTTGTTTGGGATGAAAGATGTGAAGAAGCTTTCAAGACGCTAAAACAACTTGTGTCACTCAACCTATATTGGTTTACCCTGATTTCAGCAAACCATTTGACCTCTACGTTGATGCCAGTGGAGTTGCAGTAGGAATGGTTCTGGGACAATTCCAAAATGGACAAGAAAAAGTCATCGCTTATGGAGGACGGAGCCTAACAAAAGCAGAAAGGAATTACTCAACAACAGAACAGGAAGCTTTAGCTGTAGTAGCTGGAATAAAACATTTCCAACCTTGCCTAACCGACAGACCATTTACGGTCCATACTGACCATCATTCCTTGAAATGGCTGATGAACCTCAAAAATCGGAAAGGACGTTTAGCGCGCTGGGCACTAATGATCCAACAGTACGATTTTGTCATTAAACATCGTCCGGGAAGGGTACACTCTAATGCAGACGTTCTATCACGTCATCCCAAATTTGAAACTATCAACATGCTGACAACTACGCAGTTCAAAACACAAAACATAAAAGATATTCAAGAAAACCAAGCTGACATAAGAAACATTATCCGTTATCTAAAAGAAGACATCTTGGAGGGAGATCAAGAAGATCAAATGAAGACATTGGCGATAGCAGATGATTATTTCCTTGACGCCGACAGAGTACTATTTTACCTTTCAACAAAAAGTAAAGAAAGTGAGAACATGGAAAAACTAGTAATCCCAGATAAGTTAGTTCAGAAAATCCTAACAGCATTTCATGACCACGTAACAGGAGGACATTTTAGCCTACAGAAGACATATCAGAAGATTAAAGAAAAATATTACTGGAGAGGAATGTACAAAGATTGTAAGAATTGTATAGAGTCATGTGAAGTCTGTTCTACACACAAAATTAATCCCAAAACAAAGAAAGCAAGAATGGAAATTTTTGCGCATGCATCAGGACCTTTCGAGAGGATCGGTGTGGACATATGCGGCCCTTTTCTACTCACAGAATCCAAAAACAAGTATATAATGGTGGCCGTTGATCATTTTACCAAATGAGTAGAAGCTTGGGCACTCCCTCATACAGAAGCACATCTACTTGCCAGAATTCTATTCAATGAGCTCATATGCCGCCATGGTGTTCCACGTCAAATGTTGACCGATCGAGGAAAGAATTTTTATGTCGAACCTAATGGCTGAACTTTGTGTAATGACAGGTATGAAAAAGCTGAACACCTCGTCTTACCACCCATAAACAAATGGCATGGTTGAAAGAATGAATGGCACCATTGTTTGCCGCTTAGCAATGCACTGTGAAGAAAGACAAAGAGATTAGGATGTCCATCTACCAGGTATACTTTTATCGACTCGAACAACAGTGGCAAGTTCAACAAAAGAAACACCTTTCTTTTTGGTGTATGGAAGACAAGCAACAATGCCCCCGGATGTATCTATACTTAAACCGTCAAAGGTAGCACCGACAATCGAAGAATACAGATATCAACTTTTACAGTCAGTTACAATAGCTAGACAAAATGTTAATGACAGACTCGAAGCTTCAGGTAAAAAGACAAAAGGAAGATATGACGAGACTGCAGGAGAAACAAACTTTCAAGTAGGAGATAAAGTAATGATTAGTAAAAAGTCGAAAACAAAAGGATTCAGTCCGAAGTTATCGGTTAAGAACCAAGGCCCATATATTCTCAAGGATAGATTGTCTCCAGTGCTGTTTAGAATTACAGATGAACGAGGTAAAACACAGCAGTCACTAATACATGTAAACTGTATGAAGAAAATCACTGACAGAGCTACCTTTGAAGATGTTGAAGAAATTGAAGACATGGAAGAAAACGAAGGCGTTGAAGAAAACAAAGAAGAAGAAGGCATAATCAATGACGATAATCAAACCGTAGAACAGCCACAAAACAAACCACAACTAGATACCAAATTCGTTGATGACAAAGAAGTTGGACAAGTCACAACAGATAAGCAGAGAAGAAAAACAAGAGTTTCAAATTTCTCCTCGAAATTACTTATGCTCACCATTTTGTTATACATGGTGGCACAGATAACAAGCATCTCACTTGGTCTAATTTATGATTGTTCAAGAGTACGATCGAGAGGAATTTTCGAATTTCCGTCAAAGAAAAAATGCAAGATACCGATCAAAGAGATAGAAAATAGAGGAGGTTGCACGATTCTCTTTCTATTATACTATGTTAGTTATGATCATGAATAATTAATGAGGAAGAAAAAAAACAGGGAAAAGTTTACGGAACCGACTAAATTGAAACAATCGGTGTTTCATTCAAAAAGATACTATCGACGCCGTAAAAAGGTGCTTGAAAACGAAAGTAAACAAATCATAAAAAAATGGCTTGACAGCTTGAGTCTTTTTGAAATTTATTCTTTGATATTTTATTAACTCTCTTGAAATATGCTGTTCACTTTCTCATGTTCTAAAGAAAGGTTAACTGCAATGAAAGTCTAAATAGCTGCAAATAATGTAAGGTAAGTATAGGGAGAAATCTAGCACCAGTTGTCAATTTTAATAGCTTTTTTTATTAGCTAAAAAATGTATATTTTTCTACAAAAATCATAATATATTAAATCCTGTAATGAACTATGTATCATCAAAAGATAATTTCTACTAACAAATTTATTGAGATCATAATTCTAGATCAGTTTGGAGAGAAAATAGAAGATATACAGATATAAGATGATCAAAAACAAGATTAACTTCAAATTTTTCAGCTATGTCACAGTTAAGTGTGAAGGTAAGAGGTATCCTTTCTGTCTTTATGTATGTGTCCCGAGGTATTTACTTTTTCTGATTATTTTTTTTGTTCAAAATTTAACAAAAAATATTTGGAAATCTAAAAATACAGTTAAAATCTAACAAAATCTAACAAAATCAATCAAATATAAACAATAATATAACAATAAAAAGAACCATCAGGACCTGCCTGTAAGTTAAGGTTGGTTGACTATCATAACTTGCAATACTTTCCATTTATTTTGGGCAATATAGCAACAATCACAAGTATGACAGTCAATATATACAGCGTGCTTATTTATCTATTTTTTGTGCTGTGTAATAGTTGCTATTTTACCCCCTATTTTAGATGTATCACCCAGAAAGTTCTATTGCATAAACTCCAGTCCAAAAACAGATTAAAAAAACTTCAAAGTATTGCTAGTCCTTAGTCAATAGTACCAATATGAATAATAAAGCATATAAAATATAAGATTAAATACGTAATATGTGCTCTATGTTAGGCATACACTGTAGACTTTCTCTGTAATCTTTGCAATAATTGAAAAATGGGTAGAACAGCTATAGAACATGGACATTGGAGGTCAATAAACAAGAGCACATCGTATAAAAATAAATACCTAACCTATCCAGGATATATTCAAACTTTCAAATGCTGCATATAGCTACTATATGTAAAATAATAAAATTGAGTTCATAATTATGTACAAAGTGTAATGGTGTATAGAGACTTGTTTTTTAAACAAAAAAACAAAATTAATTTTTTAAACATATAATATGGCCAACTGTCTTGCATAACTTTGGAGAGTTTTTCTCAAATTAGGACGACAGAATGAATGTTACTTAAATATTAAACCTCAAAGTAATTAGAATTACAAATAATTTCTTTAACCTCTCAAAAACTAAAACTATATTCTGTAGGTTATTTAGTCATTGTTTTTGTATTTAAAAAAATTAGCAAGAACTTAAATCTCATATAATGGGATCAAATCTGCCAAAGCCTTAAAATTTAGTTCCCACAAAAAATAGCTTCCTCAAGGTATTGAACACTAACAAAACTTTTTTGAACATACATAAGTTCTAATTGCGCACTATACATTAAAATACTGAAATACAGCTATTATTTGCTCAGTTGTTTTCGCAGTGCATGTTCCCCTTTCTTAGAAATTGTGCTGTCTGATTTTTTCTTGGCCTGGTCAACCCAAGCTTTTACGAATGCATTTCCACGTATGTTGGTGAAGTAAAGAGCAATCTTCACCAGTAAATGTCTTTTTTGTTTATCATTTAAATTAGTTTCCTTTGTAATGATATCCCAGTTGTTAATGACGTGAGATCTATTCAGAATGCGTCTACAAATAACATCTTTTAAGTTCTGGCCGATGTAGTTATCCAATGTCTTTGTGTTGAAAATTGAACGCACCGCATACTCCATGCTTCTAAAGAAAAGGTAAACCTGGTCTGAAATTTTGAATAAGCCACCTCTATCTGTACAATCTATCCTTATCCTAGTATGATTCAGAAAATGCTGTTGATAATAGGTTCCAAAGTCTGCGAATGTCTCCAGAGCTTTTAGAAACTCGTCATTTGTTGGGTTACTATAAGCTTTGTAATGTTTCAAAAGTGCATGTATGACATAACCACTCACATATCTGATAATATTTTGTTCTCGAGGACCAATAGGAAAATCAGAATTAGACTCTTGAGTATCACCCTTGGTATTATCTTCAAAGACGAACTGGAGCAAGAAAAATAAAATCTTTCTGGTTATTTTTTGTCGCAAAAGATCAGGATTATCTACATGAATCAATCGGATGAAGATGTGTTCAAAGGATTTGTTAATAACTGACTTTGAGTTGGACAGATTTGCATAGTAGCTTTGAAAAATTGATTTCTTCAATTCAGATGCTAAAACTTCTCCTTTTGAGCTTGATGCTATCATATCATATAGTGTTTTGCAAACTGACTCCAATGAGGCATTGATAATTCCTAGATCTTCTTATATGAGTAATTTCAAAGACTCTAGTTGCTTCTCTCTTGTTTGCTTAAACATGCCAATATTGTAAATTCTATCTTCTGAAACAGTTTTCAATGCATTCATGAATATTTCCTTTGAATGAACTTTTCCCCACTCTTTAATTACTAAGTTCAATTTTGGAAGGGTTTCTGTGGTTACTTTGTCTTCTTTTGTCGTTGATTTGCTTTTTTTTGGCTTCTTTTTCTGGATGACATTTCTCATGATTGGCTTCGACTTGACACTTTCAATAACCTCTTTAACGATTTGATCCGATACAAATTGAATTTCCACATTATCTATATCAACTGTCTCTTCAAGAGCATTCTTAGCTGCAGCATCTAAACTTTCACAAATATCATCATCCCAGTCACTCAAATCACTGAAAGTGTCACTCATAATGAACAATCAATGATATTATTGATAGCTAGGTTTTAAGTTTTTCAATGTTAACTGATTTCTAAAAATAGAAAAATAGCAATAAAATTAAATCTAATATAGTAAGACTGTCAGATGTTCACTAGAAATATCATAACTGCGAAAAAGAGTTAACATTTTCTTGTTTACAATCGATGACCAGAAAAGTCTGCATTTTAGAACTAACACAAGTTTCCCTCCAGTTATACTCGGTTATGCAAGTTACTCATTTTCATAGTACCTGTAAGTGCAGAAATTTGGAATACAGATCAACTTTGTTACTTATTTTGACCTATGTTGACTCGTATGACTTTTGTTTATTCTTACTACTTTAGAAATAGAAGATTTTAAAATAGATAAAAATTTAGTTTATAGTTTAATAAATCATAATCTAAATTATAGACGCACCATGAAAATGAATGTCAATAAAAAAACTAAATCTAAAACCAAGTCTCAAATAAAAATGACTATATCGAGATAAATCAAAATTAAAGGTCAGGAAATACATTTTTAAGATATACATTATAACAGATTATAAAAACCCCAGTATACACGATGCAAGGAAATTTTAAATGAAAATTAGTGCTGAACCTTTGAATAATGATAGAACCTAAAAATTGATAATTTTTTAATCAAAAGATTAACAAGTACCGTAGTCTGCTGGAGTAACAAAAAGGTGTAAATTTTTTTGCGTAAGAATAAAAGATAATTTGTGTTATCCGATCAATATACATCCTTATACTCATAGATAAGGCTCAACAGTTCTTTTGTTTCGTTTTCTTCTTACCAGGGGTATAATACCATTGTCAGTTAAAAAATCAATTTGAGAATCATCATGGATCCGACTGTTTCCACGAAGACTTTTCACATTTTTCGACTTTATGGTATGCAGACCAAGTTCATTATAGCTGAATTGATTAGCAGTTGGATTAGTACAGTGACCTCCACGTCTTCTCTGAGCAGAAAAGTGTTGTTCAAGAGGGTCTTGACTAAGACGACCACTCAAAATATAAAATCCTGGATATTCGATAAGCAGCTCTTTCATCATTGAAGTGAATGCATTGACTAAAGATGAAAATTGAACTTTAAAAAAAGTCTGATTGAAAGAATAAAAGATAGAGAAAAGAAATAAAAGAGATCATTGGTTTTCTATTTTGAAAAACATACAAGGCCAGGAGCACTTGCAGAAACATCGATATTGTACTATTTCATACCAAAAAACCTTCGAATGCAAAATCATTACAAATACCTGTAGTTTGCAGTCCTTCAATAGTTTGAATAGCGAGACACAGTCTTCTTTTTTCTTTCCGCTTTTGCAAGCCAGGTGTGGCAAGTGCCTCTGTTTCCCACCTCTTGACATAACCTTTCAAAAACGTATCCGTCAGCCACTAAAATGATAAAAAGTGAACCGTCAACATTATCTCTTAACAAAAACTAATCCCATTGAATAATAAGCAGATATTCAATAGGTAAAAGTTGGTTATTGAGATTTATTAACCCGAGGTGATGAATATCATCACGGAGGGTTAATAAATCCAATAACCAACGTAAAACCTATTGAATATACGTTTTATTCTATACCTAAAGGCAAAAACAAAAGAAAAACTTGAAACATTTTTTACAAAATAAAAAGTGCTCACAAAATCGAATGTTCGAAATTTTTCTATTTATCAACTTTTTAATGACTTTAACTTAAGTCATTAAAAATGTAAAGTGAAATTGACAATAGAACTATTTTAAAAGTTTCTTTTCTAGCAAGAGTAAAAACATGCAAAAATCCATGACATGTTCAAAAAAATTCGAATAAAAAAATTGCCATGTGATAAGAGCCATGTGATATCGTTAATTATCAAACGGCTGTTTTTGCCTACAGGTATAGAATAATATAGGATAAAAATTACCTCAAAACGTTTGTCTTTAGTTTCCGTGTACTGTCTGAGAGCAGGTTTTCTTGTTGCCATATCTTGGTTCGGATACTGTCCATTTAGGCAATCAAAGAATTTGTCGAATATCCTGACAAACTTCTGTGTACCTTGTGTTTCGGGCTTGCCTTGATACCGAAGAGCATTCGCGACTCTAGTACTGAGACACTAAAATTAAAAATGAAGTAATTTTCAGAAGGAATCCAGGACAAATAACCAAAAATAGGCTGGAGTCTTTCTTACCATCCAAACATTCAATATTGGTGTTTCAGAGCTTAAAAAAAGCCACTCGAGGAGTTTTGATGTTGACCCCAGAAAAATGACTCAACATTTTCCTTTCAAGATTTATTGTTTATACCAAGCTAGTCATTAAACTAAAATCATTGAGAACAAACTAGAGGCAGACTTGTAGCTAGACTAAATTATAATACATGATGGGATTTTTATTGTCATTAAAAGGTCATTTTATTTCAGACATACCTCTCAGACCTTACCTAGCAACAATTAGAAGGAAAAAATATAAAAAATGATAAACTGTATTATAATTGTATGATTAGAAAACATAAGCAAAATTTTTGAGTTAATATGGTGAATCATTTAAGTCACCTGAGCTGCAAGTTTAACGTTCATCCTATTTGATGATGTCAAGTCAATGTGTTCTCTTCTTAATTTGGTCATGTAAAGCCCTGGGATTTTGGTATTGTTCTCAAACTCCCAGAGTTGTACCACATGGTTCCAGCTGATCGAGTTTTTGTCCAGCTAAAAGGAAAGGAATCAGACCTTGTAATTTTAATCATTTTTTTGAATCATAACACCTGATAGTGACAAATATTTCAAACAAATCATGAAATTTTTAATCAACAACTATTCAAAGGTATATTATATTATAAACTTTCATTACTGAAATCTGAAGGTGGAAAGAGATTAGTTGTTATGCGCAGATATGTAATTTTTGCGCAGATATGTAATTTCTGCGCATATATGTAATTATTTTGCGCAGATATGTAATTTCTGCGCAAATATGTAATTATTATGCGCAACTATGTAATTTTGAGCTGCGCAGATATGTAATTAAATTTCTGCGCAGATATGTAAAACACGACCTTTTGGATTTAGTTTTTTTTGAAAAACTGACTCGATTTTAACATTAATTTTTCAAAGTATTTAATCGCATTGTTCTTGGACTATGACAGACATTTGGCGATTGTTGTTTTTCTTATAAGCATCATCTTTATAAGAAACAAGTCAATATCTTTTTATCAAAGTGATATTGGCTTTCGACGATTGGTTCTATCAAAGCAACTAGGGGACAGTGCTAAATGACTTATAAGCATCAACTTTATAAGAACACAATTCATAACTCTTAAACCAATAGATATTAGCTTTTGGCGTTTGGTTCTTTCAAAGCAATATAGGATTGTGCTTAAGCTAGAAAAATGTATTTTCTTATAAGCATCAAATTTATAAGAACACAACTCATAACTCTTAAACCAATGATTATTAGCTTTTGGCGTTTGGTTCTTTCAAAGCATATATAGGATTGTGTTTAAGCTAGAAAAATTTATTTTTCTTATAAGCATCAACTTTATAAGAACACAATTCATAACTCTTAAACCAACAGATATTAGCCTTTGGCGTTTGGTTCTTTCAAAGCAAATTTAGGATTGTGCTTAAGCTAGAAAAATGTATTTTTCTTATAAGCATCAACTTTATAAGAACACAATTCATAACTCTTAAACCAATAGATATTAGCTTTTGGCGTTTGGTTCTTTCAAAGCAAATATAGGATTGTGCTTAAGCTAGAAAAATGTATTTTTCTTATAAGCATCAACTTTATAAGAACACAATTCATAACTCTTAAACCAATGATTATTAGCTTTTGGCGTTTGATTCTTTCAAAGCAAATTTAGGATTGTGCTTAAGCTAGAAAAATGTATTTTTCTTATAAGCATCAACTTTATAAGAACACAATTCATAACTCTTAAACCAATAGATATTAGCTTTTGGCGTTTGGTTCTTTCAAAGCAAATATAGGATTGTGCTTAAGCTAGAAAAATGTATTTTTCTTATAAGCATCAACTTTATAAGAACACAATTCATAACTCTTAAACCAACAGATATTAGCCTTTGGCGTTTGGTTCTTTCAGAGCAAATATAGGATTGTGCTTAAGCTAGAAAAATGTTTTTTTCTTATAAGCATCAAATTTATAAGAACACAATTCATAACTCTTAAACCAATGATTATTAGCTTTTGGCGTTTGGTTCTTTCAAAGCAAATATAGGATTGTGCTTAAGCTAGAAAAATGTATTTTTCTTATAAGCATCAAATTTATAAGAACACAATTCATAACTCTTAAACCAACAGATATTAACTTTTGGCGTTTGGTTCTTTCAAAGCAAATATAGGATTGTGCTTAAGCTAGAAAAATGTATTTTTCTTATAAGCATCAACTTTATAAGAACACAATTCATAACTCTTAAACCAATGATTATTAGCTTTCGGCGATTGGTTGTATAAGCAACGAGGGGACTGTGCTAAATCAGGTAATTTTTGTTTTTCTTATAAGCATCAACTTGATAAGAACACAATTCATAATTCTCCAAACAATAGATATTAGCTTTCGGCGATTGGTTCTCTCAAAGCAAACATATGATTGTGCCTAAAAAAGAAACATTAATTTTTCTTATAAGCATCAACTTGATAAGAACACAATTCATAACAAACCAATGATTATTAGCTTTCGGTGATCGGTCTTTCAAAGCAAATATAGGATTATGCCTAAAAGAGAAATATTTACTTTTCTTATAAGCAACATTTTATAAGAACACAATTCATAACTTTTAAACAATATTTGTTAGCTATTGTTTGATAAATCAAATCTCTGAAACTTAGAAAATTCTTATAAACTAATGTTAGATTTAGGAAAATTCTCTATTTCTTTCGATAGAGCCGTTGCAGAATGCTGATTCCACATAGAAAAAAAAAAATTTCTCTCCTTTTAGATGGCTTAAAGTTGAATATTTTGCCTTGGTTTAATTTATAGGGGGAAAATAAAAAAGGCATGTAATTTTTTTAAATATCTTTAACAATCAGTGTCAAAATATTCCTGAAATGTATAACATTCTTCAGAATTTAAGTTCGAGCGAGAATCACACCTTCAATAACCCCACTCTATTTCATTGGATAATTCAATCAAATATAATGACTTTGCTCGTAGAACCATGAAAAGGAAAAGGAAGTTTTTTATCATAAATTAGTCCATGTTTTGGTAGAGAAAACCAATAGAATTTTACTTTATCTCACTGTAATGTAAAGAAATGCAATCCATATCTACAAAATCAATAAAGTTTATATAGATGCGAGATCTCGAGTCGAGGTTTTATCGAAGATCTCATTATGTTGTACTTTTTTATTAGGTTGTACTGAATCTTTTGCTTACCTTGCTAGATGGGTTCGCATCTTTTAAAAGAATTTGGATACTCTTGTTTTTTTTTTAGGTTTCAGCCTAAAGATATTCTTAACATGTTCTCCCTTGTTAACTTTGTAATAACTACCGTATTTTTTCAAATAAACGCCCTGGGCGTCTTTATAATTTTAAGACTTTCAGGAGGGATGTTTATTCGAGGGTATATACCATTCTACTAAGAGTTATTGCTTTGATTCTTATAAAGTAGTTGCTTATAAGAAAAATAAATATGCTTATCTTATGCGCCGTTCCTTGTTTACTTTGTAAGAACTAATTACCGAAGGGCATATCACCGTCTATCAAGAATTATTGATTTGATTCTCATAAAGTATATGCTTATAAGAAAAATGATAATGCTCATATTATGCGCCATCCCTTATTTACTTTGTAAGAACTAATTACCGAAGGGTAAATGACCGTCTATCAAGAGTTATTGCTTTGATTCTTATAAAGTAGTTGCTTATAAGAAAAATAAATATGCACATATTATGCGCCGTTCCTTATTTGCTTTGTAAAACCTAATAACCGAAGGGTAAATGACCGTCTATCAAGAGTTATTGCTTTGATTCTTATAAAGTAGTTGCTTATAAGAAAAATAAATATACACATATTATGCGCCATCCCTTATTTACTTTGTACAAACGAAGGGTATATCACAGTCTATCAGGAGTTATTGATTTGATTCTTATAAAGTATATGCTTATAAGAAAAATAAACATGGTCATATTATGTGCCGTCCCTTGTTTACTTTGTAAGAACTAATTACCGAAAGGTATATGGCCGTCTATCAAGAGTTATTGCTTTGATTCTTATAAAGTGGTTTCTTATAAGAAAAATAAATATGCACATATTATGCGCCATCCCTTATTTACTTTGTAAAAACTAACAACCGAAGGGTATATCACAGTCTATCAAGAGTTATTGATTTGATTCTTATAAAGTACATGCTTAAAAGAAAAATTAATATGCTTATATTATGTGCCGTTCCTTGTTTACTTTGTAAAAACTAATTTCCGAAAGGTATATGGCCGTCTATCAAGAGTTATTGCTTTGATTCTTATAAAGATGATGCTTACAAGAAAAACAGTCATATCCACTTTAGGCGCTATTCCATGTTTGCTTTGAAAGAACCAATCACCGAAAGTTAAAACTTACTGGTTGAATAGTTATAGATCATGAGGGTATTTGATAGATATTAGCTAAAATACCTAAGTCTTAAAAAAGGTAAAAGTAATGGTAAAATCTATCAAGGGGGTACCATTGATTTTAAAGATCGTGTTTTACATATCTGCGCAGAAATTTAATTACATATCTGCGCAGCTCGAAATTACATAGTTGCGCAAAATAAATACATATTTGCGCAGAAATTACATATCTGCGCAAAATAATTACATATATGCGCAGAAATTACATATCTGCGCAAAAATTACATATCTGCGCACAACATTAGTCAAACATAACTATATGCATTCTGGAGATAATAGACAAACCATTGACTTACAAATAAGTTTTTGGTGTTTCTATTTCCATGAGAGTTTTCCAAATTGTTTCGTACTGTCTTTATGAGGTGTGGTGGATCACAAATGAAATAGAGCTTTCTACCCAAGGCGCATAGATTAATGCTGAAGCAAGGGACTTTATCTTCCTTATTCTTATGGAGTTTATAAAAGGAACGGTTTGTAGAAGCTCCATCAGATACCAAACACCTGACCTTCAAACTCAAAGATTCCAACACTTCAACAGCTTCCCAGACAAGAGGAAATAACTCATCACTTGAAGCAGATGCAGTAGGGAAAAAGCCAAAAACAAAAGTGAAACTGGTGTAGATACCTCGTACCATAAAAGCTAAAGCATGTGACGCTGTTTGTCTTGCTGTTTGGCCCTCCTCAGCACATTCCCTTTCCAACTTGTTGATTTCGTCATTTATTTCACCCAATTCAATAAAACCAATGATTTTTCCTGTGGCCTTATTATAAACCAAATTTGATTTGATCTTCATTTCATCAAATAATATAGAAACATTCTTTTCGTGGGGAAAGAGCTTCTCAATTTGAATTTCCTCATACAAACGTTCAATTACATCTGGGTTGAACCCTGATTGTGGTGTTGTGTAAAGAGTGTAGTCAAGGAGTGTTGTCTTGTGAGGCAGTTTTAAAAAGCCAGACCTCTTCAAAAAATCGTAAGCTGCAGGAGATGTGTGGTACAACCCCAAACACCATCGTATCATTACAGGGTGCCACCTCATTTGTTTGGCCGTCTTGCATTGGGCTTGTTTTTTTTGCTCTTCAAAAAGCAAATTAATGGCAGAGCCTTTAGGGAAAATATTCTCTGCCATTGAAGATTTCAAAGCCTGATGTAGATGTTCATTGTCAGTGACATTGCCAACATTGACACCATCTCTATTCACAAGTTCTTTTATTTTTGATTTCAGTTTTTCATTTTTTGCTGCTAAGCTTTTCCTTTGAGTTTGGCTACTGTTGAGTTTTTGCCTAAGCAGTTCAGAAGGCAAATATTTATTTGGTATCTTCGATGTACAATCAACACTTCTGCTGGATAATGGGATGCGATTCTTGTTTCTATGTCTCAAAGTAATAAGTGTAGTTCGATATTTTAAACATGCTTCACACTTTGAATTTTCTTTGTTTTTAATTATTTTACAATTAACATGTCGTATAGTAGACTGTTTTCCTAAGTTTACACAAATCAGGTCTTCGACCTCTGATGCAACCAATTTATTTTGTTGATTATAGAAGGTTGCAAAGTTTGTTCCCACTCGCCTTGATTCACAAAGTTCACTAAAATCGTCATTGCCAATGCAAAAGCTAAAATTTGAGCAAATCTCTATCAAACGAATACAGCTAGATGTGGACAATGTCGTTCCAATTGATTGAAAACATGAGTCATTAGAAATGTCTTTATCAACAACAATAACTTTCCAAGTAAAATCTTTGTAAATGTTCACACTAACTAAAGTTTTCAATGCAGCATATGGTTTGTTTACTTTGGTCAATACCATAACAGATATAAAATCTTCAGCATCAATAAAGACAAAGCCACGATTTCTTGAATACTGTGAAATTTTCTCTTTATCGAAACCACCAGTATCAATATCTGACGTTGTATATTTTTGTTGTTTTGCTGATTTTATTTCACATGCACTGTGCAGATTGTGTTGATTTGTGCCGGACCTTCTCTTTCTTCCTAGTTTTAGCTCTGTTTGTGATGTTGGATAACATATACGGCAAGAGATATTGTGACGCTTGAAAATGAAAATATTGATCTGCGGTCTGTAGTTGACCTGGGTGCCTTTCAATGCTGATTCAACCTTTGAACAAACAACTCTACACTTTTCACAGACTTTTTCAGGGTGAACATCAACAGAATCATTGGTTATATCAACTCCCAAAGCATTGAAAGCATCTTTAAAAAAAGCTGCCTCTTTAGGTTTTCTACGGTCTTTCTTTTTTTTATGATGGATCAGTTTATCACCGCATAATCTACACAATTCACTAAGGTTTGTTCGATGAAATTCAAATTCTTCTTCCATCTCTTCTTTCAGTAATCAAAGAAAAAGCAAAACAAGAAGCAAAATTTTCAAAATTAACCGCCAAATTTTTTCCGATTACGTAAACAAAGTGAAAGACAACAAAAATAACCTGAAGAACTAGGAGTTGAGTACCTACGAAAAATGAGCTGAACTCAAAGAGCCAGACCACAGTGAAAAGAGCCAGACCACACTAGAAACTTCAGATATACATACCTCAAGGCATCCTCTACCAAGGAAAATTGTTCACTATTTGAAAAAAATTGTCCATCTTTTCGATTTCGAGTGATTTCCATCAGTAGGTGCTGTTAGCTACTCAACAAGACATGCCATCTTTCTTCGTTGATAATTGCACTGTATCCTTGATCAAAACGTAAACAAACCACTTGATTGGTTGAAATAAATCTACCAGAAAGCATTTGAGATGTTTTAATCAATGTAGTACTTGCTTTAGAGGCTGTTTTAGTCATAACTCGAATAGACATAACAAAAATAACAGCAGAAAAATCACCGCTTCGACCCGCCATGTTTGCTTCCTTCTCGATTGGCGGCATAACACAGCTCGCTTCAAAGGCGATTTTTCTTTGTTGCAAAACAAAGGAAATTGAATAGAAAACAAGAGTCGCCCGGCTGTAAAGCAGTTACGTGCAACCTCCTCTATTTTCTATCTCTTTGTACCGATAAAGCTCGACGCTTTTCCCCAAATAAAAAGATGGCTCAAAAAGAAAAGACAAACAAAAAACTGAAACCATAGAAATGACAGAACAGAAACCGAACACAGAAGTACAAGAAGGAAAAAACATTAAAATACACACTACACAACCTGAAAATAACATTTCCGAGCCACCTCATTACAACACTGTACAACCAACAGCCTATGGACAAACTGAAATACCTAGACCATTGTACCTCAAGTTAAGGACATGGCTACACAAAAACGAAGAAACGGAAACAGAAACGACAGCAGAAACAAAATTTTTAAACAAACTTTACATTGCACAGACTTGTAAAAAAACAAAAAACAAAAAATTGGATGTATATAGATTGTTCACTTGACTGAGGTCATATCTTTTAATTGAAAAGTATTAAAATAATAAGTAATTGTAAGGGATATTTTAGTATTAATGATTATTTGATTTCTCATCTTTCAGTAAGTATGGAGGACATCGAGGACAGGGCGACCATATTGAAACAAGTGTTTTATACGGGAGAAGCAGAGCCTATGGAGGGTACAAGGATTCTGGCGAATAGCGTGACAATTGGTTTGGGTCTACTTGACCCAGACCAAAGGGTTGAGAACATAGAGAAATATTTTTTACAAGTCGAGAACCTTGTTTTGAAAACAACGTTAATCAAAATTCTATACAAAGCAAACATGGACATTAGTAGCGCCACAAAGGTAATTGATCAAATAATATACAAAGAAACAGCCTCGGGACTGTATTCCAGAAGAGTTCCCGCTCTTCTGGATTGGGACATCATACGGTTAATATCCAAGAAAAAGGCGAAAGCGAAATTCGAGCACACAGTGTACCGGAGAAGTGTGAAAAGGGCAATTGAAAAACTAAATAGGTGAGACAATATTTTTCTGTTAAAATTACTAAAAAGATTAAAGGATAATAGATTGTATCCTTGAATAAAAGATTAATAAAAAGAGAAGAAAATGAAGCAATAAAAGTAGAAAAGGGTGCACCCACATAATGTAGTCAGGGACACATTAAGATAAGACAATCACTGATATCTTTTAGAGAGAAATAAAACGGATTAGGCCTGGCCAGCCTTAAATAAAGAAATTAAGAGAAAATACGAAATGAAGAAAATTAAGAGAAAATACGAAATGAAGAAAATTAAGAGAAATACGAATTTTCAAAAATTTTATCTTTTTTCCTCTCATGAATAGAACCATCGAAAATCTTTGCAAAATTTTATCCTCTCTATGAATAATGAAAATTTTGAAGGAAATTTTGAATTCTTAATATACCAAGCTAAATCTTACTGAATATAAGTAGGTATTATAAATTATGAAAAATAGAGATACTCTTATAGTATCTAACGGATTTATAAATAACGATAACAGTTGCAGTATTTTAATATTTGAATATAGACGCTCTTATAGCATCTAACAGTCTTTAAGAAAAAGTATTTTAAAATTTTGGATGAAAAAGTATGAATAATTGTAAAAAAAAAAAAAAAACAATTTATGACACTGTTATAGTGTTCAACATTAAGGCATTATATCTACATCTTGATATGAACGTAACAGTATTAATATTTTAATAGACACTCTTAAAGTGTCTTCCTCTTTTTCTTTTTTTTCCAAGCCAGAGTCTCGGCGTGAATGCGACTAAATAATGGAAGAATGGACAATTTTAATACGGACTTAAACGATACATACAAATGGACTTATGGATAGGAATTTATAAATTTGATTTCTTGGACGAACGAAAGCTGGGACAGCTTTATTCCAAGGATGAAGAAATGATAATGAGCTAAATTTCAGATACTAACAGAACGATCAAACCTAGAATTCGTGACTGAAACTCTTATTCTTCCTAAATAAACAACCAAACTTATGACGCAAATACCAGCATGGCCAAAACCACATATTTCACAATTTGTGGCTAAATACCAATCACCAGCAGAGACACTCGAAGTCAACACCAAAAGACAAGCTTCGAAAACATATCTCTAAGTGCACGCCAGTTAGAGCATATACGTCAGAACTGAACAAACATCCTAACCTAAAAGCACCTAATAATGCACATTAATAATGAATAACATCAAATTCTACATCAATCGACAAATTCAGAAGACTTCAATCAACCACGATAAACCATTACATTATTGATAAACTCAGATCCCGACTTACTACAAGGAAGCGTAAGACGTTCCATATAAAAGCTAAGCGCTAGGACAATGGACGTCCGTTGTTGGGTCGGTGCAAGAGTAAAGCTTTTAACATTACTGGAGTAGTTGGACTAAAATTTAAATAAACATTGAACTGTTAATAAATAGGATTTATCAGAATTGGTAATAATTAATATTGGACTCTGTACCTTAATTGGAATTAGACAATTCGCAAGTGACTCTGGTTTGTTCGTAAGCGACAATTACTATTATCTTGAAAAATATAAAGAATATCTTATGATAACTCACGTGTACTGACTACTATTCTTAGAACCCCAGCTTTCCGGAGTCGCAGATTCAAACCAGAATCGGCGTAATAACCATCATTTAATGTTTATTTTCATAGTATTTTTAGGATTATTATAGAGAATTTGCTATTGTACTGGTTCAGACGGAAATGTCCTGGTCATCCCAGGTATTTATTTGAATTGCATTAGGGGAAAGCTGCTCCCAACCTGTTTAACAGGGCGGGAGGCTGTACAGAGGCGATTCTAAAGCCTCTGTACTACGCCCAGAAGCCACCCTTCACGCCTGTAACGCCCTCGTTACGGCTGAGTGAACTTGAAAGTGTTTTGCTTTTCGCATGATCTGGGCGTCTAGTTTCGGATATGTAGCAGGAGATGGTTTCTGGATATGTGTCAGGTAAGAGCTCTTTTGAATGTAAGATAGTATATAACATGCACAGAAATACGTACAGTCTCCCCTTCTCTGTTAATAGTGAGTGTCGACCTTGACGTGGGTCGGCATCACATTATTACAATACTATAATTCATATCTACCATATGCATGTTTCAATCGGAAATCACGCTCTTAAGCTGGCCGAACGTGATTCCTTCGAAAATTGTCTCTAGATCCAGATTAAAATTTAATCTGTTTGCTTCATATAAATAGCATTTCATTCTTCATTTATGATGAAAGTATATTTCAATTATCAATTGTTTAATTTTTAAATCAAAAATTGTTTTCGGTATGTAGTGCACTAACGTTAAATTCACTATTTCAATTGTCAGATTGTGATGATTTTTCTAAGACGCCATTACCCTTGCGCGTCCTTGCACGTTGTCTATTGAACGATGGTCGAGTCTTCATTCGTTCAGTTGGGAAGATAAGTTTGTTTTGTTTGAGTGAACTTCATTTGCTTCCTGAATTTTGAGTCGTTCGTTTGGACTTCATTTTATAATTTGTCAATCACGTTCTTTAAAATGTTTTATTTTTACTTCCTCGCCTTGTCGTTTCCCACAATAAAGAGGAAACGAACTCCACGCGAGACGATTGATGACGGAGACTGTCAACAAATAGGAAGACGAAAATACAAATGAAGAAGGAAATGCAGACGAAGAAGAATTTAACGTACGTATTCACGTACGTGCATCATAACGAAAAACGTGGACACTCCCATAAAAACAGAGCAAGACGAGGACATGTACTTGCAGTATCAAGTCAAAATAAAATAAGATGATGAAGAAAAAGAACCAGAGTCTACCTGTCAATAGAAGGTGAAACAAAACCATACATGGCACTAGTCAACACTGGGTCAGCACACTCACTACTAAACAAAGATATCTGGGACGCTGCAGAAATAGCACCATTTCTAACACACGTTACCGTCAATGCAGAGGTGCCAATTCTCACGCATTGGACATGAGACTCACGCATTCTAACATTGTCTCACGCAATTTTTCTAAAGTTTGATTTCTCACGCATTTTTGACATTTGAAAAAAAATTTCCTCGTTTTTCCGATTTTCCGAAATTTTTTCCAAAAGTTTGGAAATCTGGAAAAAAATTTTCCAAAAATTGGAAATCTGGGAAAAACTTTCCCGAAAATTTGAAAAATGGGGAAAAGCTTTTTCAGAAAATCGGAAAAACGAGGATTAAGATTTCGGATTTTCCTTCGAAATCTTTATCTCACGCAAAATGAACATCTCAAGTTGGCAGGTCTGTACTATGCAAAATGCCGTTTGAGGATACTCCATTGATTAAAAGAAGCAATGAAAAAAATGTAAATAGATGTAAATAACCTTAATGTTTTGATGTTCAAAATTGTGTTTCAAACTACAAACTAGACCGCACCTGTATCATTATGGAAAAAACTCGTTAATTTTAAAGGAGTTGCAATCATGGTAACCGAATTACCGAAAAAGTTTGTACTATATGTATTGTGACGAAAAAAGGAAGCCATGGAGGAAAGAAGATAAAAAACGAAAATCATTATATTTCACGGTTAAACATTCTGATGGTTGCCAAAATGCGATTGTCCACGCTCAGCTTTCAATACCTTCTGGCGACAGGACGAGTAGATCTAGAAATCAAGATGGATAAAATTATGTCACAGAAGCAACAGGCAATGTTGTGAGAGAAAATACGAGTCGACCTCGTGATGAGTGATCAATGAAGAAAGAAGGAGAACTACACAATCTCAAAAATTCGCTTTCAATTTATACAGCAGTCAATCACGTTCTTGAAAATGTTTTATTTTTACTTTCTCGCCTTGTCGTTTCCCACAATAAAGAGGAAACGAACTCCACGGGAGTTGTTTTTTGTTGATGAAGTAACACACAGATCGTGGGTCGCAGCCACGGAGGACAAGACCAGCTGGATGGATGATGGGGTAATGTTTAAGACGCTGCGAGTGGCCACGGGAACGAAGACCTTGGTAACTGGTGAGTTGGCATTGAGGTTGCAAGAGCTGCGCAGTAACATCTCAGTCTCAACCTCCTTTGCACTATTCATTATTGAAAACTATTATCATGAAAAAAAATTGATCGGAAAAGGAATGAATTAAATTAATTATTCAGATTTTAATTTGTATTGTTTTGACTTTACTGGAGAGAAAATGAACGAAAGAGAGTAAGTCTGTGACGTATATATTGTGGTATTGCACCTCCGCCTCTTTATTTTATTAATGAATTACGAAATTGAGGGAGAGACAGAAGCAGCCATCGGCGAAAAATTCACAATTTTCTGGTCTTCTTTGCCAGCTTGGAAGATGTTTTGAATTTTAAAACAGATCCTCCGATTTCAAGGGCACTAATTTTATACTCAGGACAGCTATGATTACAGAAAGATCGTATTTTTCCAGCCAAGTATAAACAAAACCAAAAGAACATATGATTTTCTAAAAAATATCAGATCAAAAACCGACTTTCCTTTAAGATATCTGTTTTGAATTACCAGCTGGAAATATTTCTAATTTGAGAGCTCAATTATGAATATTACTATCTTTAAAATCATCTGTTTTTATTGGTCCTTTTTCTATTCATGCGACAAAATACAGAGAATATAGGATTCTCGTCTTCAGAATTTTTGATCTAAAGATAAAGCGATCAAAGTGCTCATTTTAAAATTGCATAACAAAGAGAATTTGATGTAATGATATTAAATAATTCGGAGCTAAACCACATCGTGTTATATGAACTTATATACAGTTACCACTTTCAACCTGATTTTTTCAAAAACCATCGATTTTTTCATCCGAATTCCTCTCAGATTCTATTTCTAAGATGTGGGGGGCGTACGAGATTTCGGTATTGCGGAAATGGGCTTGTTTTTGTTCGGAATTTCGGTAATCACGTCAAAACACTTCGGTATTTCGGAATCCAAAAAGACTTCGGTTTCGGAAAAATGACTTTTTTTACTGCGGAAATTCGGTCTGAAGAGCTTTAGTTTCGGTTTTTCGATATCCGATTGTGTGCTTCGGAAATAATACTGAGGTTAAGCATACCAGGATAATCACGATGACGGACGAAAAAATACGAAATTTGATTGGTTGAAACTCACTAGCCTGTTTAACTTTCATGGTCGTGATTTTACCAATTTGGGACTTAACCTCACTAATTTCTATCCACTTAAGACGCTTTCTGAATCAATGATGTCAAGCACAAGCGCACGCTAGATCCTAGCGGCGTTCGCGCGCACATATGATGGGTATAGGTATAGATTGCTCCACAACACAATCTTATTTCATTCGCGGACCTTTTGTAAGCAGTGAAAATTTGAAGCTTTTTCAAAACGGACCAAAGCTGGTACGATGAATGGCACGATGCCTCGAGGGCTTTGTGAGAGGGTCAACATTTTTATAATAAGGCGTTAATATTTTACTGAGAGTCAAATCATCACCTATCATTCGGAATGATGAAAATCCAGTTCTATAACAGGGTTCCCAGCGGTCAGGGAAACCCTGGAAAATGGGTTGTTTTTTGAAAAAGTCAGGGAAAACCTGGAAAAGTCAGGGAATTTTCGTAAAATTTCTCAAAAGTCAGGGAAAAGTCAGGGAGCTTTTTTTCCAGTATGCCTTGAATTTGATGGTTTTCAGTCAATCTTTGAATCTCTATTTTTTATTTCTTTTAAAGTCAACACACTTTGACTATTATAAAGCTGGCCGGGTTATTTTTGAAATAATTATTTTACTGCAACATGAAAAATTTGACGTTTTTGGTCAGGAAAGAATATTCTCTTTCCATTCTAAGTCAGGGAAAACTACTCTTCTCAACACTTTTTTTAGGGAAAAAGGGTGGATTTTGAAACAAAAGTCAAGGAAAATTTTTCGCATTCCCTTCGCTCGCATTATCTTTTACAAACTTCCTTTTTTGAGGTAGGAGGTTAAACTGAAATTTGTGTCCTCTGGTCTCTGTGTCGTACCACCTCTTTGCAGCGTGCGGTGTCCGCGGGGTGTAATAGTTGTACTGTACTGTACTGTACTGTACTTTCCCACAGTTTCTTCTTTTTTTTATTCAAGTATTTCTTTAAGTGAAAATTATCTACAGAAAAAAATTCGGTATCGGAATTAGTGAAATATTTTTGCGGAATATCGGAAATCAGGTCAAAAATGCTCGGAATTTCGGAAATCAGAAACCCCGTACGCCCCCCTCTAAGATGTCCACATGCATCCTAGTTGGTTAATAAAACCACAAAACAAAAGAAAGTTGGAAAAGATTCACTCTGACATCAACAATCTTGAAGTAACAGACGAAGTGATCTCAAGTAAAATATGCTATATTTCGTATTCTATCTAATACATCATTCAGGCAAAAAGTTAGTGCAAAGAATAAAAGCTACTATTTATAAAAGTCATGGTAAAAAATCGCAAAAAATGTTATCAATAAAAAGGCAATTAAAATGTAAAATTAGCTAAGTATAAATGATCCCAAGTGACTAATGATGAAAAGAAACTAATCTCGAGAAAAACTAAACAAAGAAAAGTGGGCTATGAAAACAAATATAACTCTCTCGAGGCTTTCAGGCCACTATTCAAAATTGGTGGATGTCTTTTGATATGTCCTCTTTGATGAGCAAAATACTCCAATTGTTTGCGGAGTCGATAATTTTTGTATTGTCTTTGACCAAATTGATGTAATACAATCTTTCATCCCCACGAGTAACGTTGTCAATATCAAATAGCAACATTGCTCTTAGATAATTTAATTGGTTGCATTCTCTTAAGTAATCGAAAATGCCACTATCCTTGGGTGCTTTTTCACTACGTTAGATAGATAAGTGGCTCTCATCAACGGTCCTTTTCATAAATTTCTAAGGATTGTAAAAAATATACAATGAAGATCCGTGCTTAACATCAGATTTTGATCGCTTCATATCAACATTCCAGATTTAACGTCGAAAATTGGCCATTAAACCTTTTTTCTCCAAGAGAGGGGTAGAGCTCTCTTGGCTTAATGACCAATTAAACCAAAGATAGACTGACAATAGATTGTTTGCAATAAAATAGCAGACAGAGGTGTTTTACTTCTTTGAATATCTATTCAGAGCATCAACATTTATCAGCAGTGAAATGGTTTGGTTTTTGCATATAATGAAAGAACTGCCTCCACTGTTGGAGAACTGTTTATAAAAACGACTGACTTATAATTACTTTCAATTAAATTTTGTCAACCATGCTGCAATTAACTCCAAATTCAAAGAGTCGTAAACGCTTTGACAACTGTTTTGATGTTTTCCTATCAGTTTTCTTTGTTTCAGCTAATCGATTTTTGCCAGACAGTTTCAGTGAAAAATCACCCTTCTCTTGGCTTAATGACCAATTAAGTGAAAAAGACAGCATAAATAAATTGATTGCCATGAAAGTAGCAGAATGTGCAGTGGGATTCTTGTGTAAAAAATTGGTCATATGGGGAAAGTGTTTTCTTTCCCGATAGAGTTGAATAGCAAACTTTCATATGTATTGATTTGATACAAAAGACGAGGAATCTTGTCACAGAAAATGTTCATTAGAAGGCTGTTCTAAACCCCTTGATATGCGAGTTGATGATTTTTAATAAAATTTTCTTCAAATTCAAAGGGTTTTAAACGCTTTGACAACTGCTTTGGGAGTCAGTAATGCTTTCCTATCAATTTTCTTTGTTTCAGCTAATCGATTTTCGCCAGACAGTCTCAGTGAAAAACCACCCCTTTCTTGTTGCATGTTCAACACAGCGTTCCTGTAAATTCTTTTTCGTTTTTCCAATATACGCGCTGGAGCAACCAGGACAACAAAAGCGATATACCACATTAGCTTTGTAATCACGAGGGGTTTTCTCTTTGTTGTTTGTAAAGAAATTAACTTTGGTCGTAGAAAATGACGGTTTAAAGCGTAATCTTTTGTCAGGGCGAATGTATCTTTTCAGTTTATTTTCGAGGGAGTGTGTCATCTGCTTACTTTTATCACCAAAGTATGGTAATTTTAACAAAATATCTGTCTCATTTTCATTGGTTTCTTTTGTTTCTAATCGTGGTCAGTTAACTTTGTCAAACGTTGTCTTAATGATTGAGTTGCTAATGTTGCATGGAATAATGAATTCCAAGAAGCGAATTTGTGAATTTTGGACAGTTCTTGTTTGAGTTTACAATCTGAGCAAATACGTTTAGCTCTGTTAACCAAACTTCAAATCCAAGTGGTTCTGAATTTCCAATCTTCGTAGCTATTAAAATTGGCATATTGTCCTGTGTTTGTGTCTTTTCAAAAGATTGATAACCCATCTGGAGCAATCTCAAGGTCGAGAAAATGAGGTATTTCTTGATCGAAGTTATCTACGGTAAACTGTATCTTTTCATCAAAGGCATTCATAAGTTGATGAATTTTAGTTAAATCAGAGGGTTTGATGACTTTTATTGATAACATTTTTTACAATATTTTATCATGACTTTTATAAATAGTAGCTTTTATTCTTTTGTACTAAAGTTCCTTCGGCTATACCTTTACTGATCGTATCTAGCGTCCTTCTTCTTTTTTTTATATATGATTTGAGAAGCTACATTACACTTAGGAACATATACTACTTACAAAAAGAAACACAGAAAAAATAAATAGCTCCTCCCCCCGCAATGGAACGGTGTTTTCATATTAGATCAGAGTTTAATTCTAGATAGAGGCTGCTGATCTAACCGCGTGGGTTGCGAAATTCAATAGGAATTCGCTCATGCAGTGGCTGATTTTGAGTGTCGTATGCCGAGTGACGAGATCTATATCAAATGGACATGCGCAGCAGGTGCCGCAAATTGGAGAAAAGTGTTTGAATTAATGGAAAAACGTTGAATGATCCTCTTTTGATGATCATTGTCATTGAAAGCTGTTCGTCGAAGAAGACAAAAACAAAGAAAAAGACAAAGCCCACGAGACTTCACAGACTACGAGCTGCGAGAAAAGTTAAGTGATTTGTTTTATTTCTTTTCATTTGTTTCCATTCTTTTGAATAATGTTTACGATTTGCGCTAAACAATTTGGCATCTATAAGGTACATCTTCGTAAGACTTCGAGTGATTTTAATATAAAAGATATCTTTTGATCTAAACTCACATTAAAGAAATAAAACGGTGACAGTGTCGGCACTCGATGTCATACGAAGATCTTTTTAGTCCCCTAGTGTTTGAGGGAAATCGCCCAATGCCAGGATTAAGATCTAGACAGGAGATGTTGAGTTCAGACGGTAGTAACCCAATAGATTCCACCCCAATCCAATCCCGGAATAGCGATGAGATAGTTCAGACACTTTCAAAAGCCCTTAAATACGTAACGAAGTCTATGAAACCGTCTGCACCCAAGGTCACGGTCACTCTGTTTGGCGGGAGGGTTGATGAGGACCCACACCATTTTGAAAAGAGATTTCGAATCTTGAGCGAGTCTCAGCAATGGGAAGATAAGGAGGCAATAAAATATATGCCTCTTTATCTCGAAGATGCCGCGGAACGCTGGTTCGAAAATCTTGCGGTAGCGGATTTGAAGGATCTCAATCGGGTCTTCGAACCGCTAACAGACAAGTGTAAATGTTCCCTGACGTTGTCGAAGATCCAAGAGATCCGGATTAATGGGGGGGGGGGGAGAATCTGTTAGTGATTACAACAGTCTGTTCTACAAAATCTTTAGGAGGGGGGAGCTACATATGGGGAAAGTGTATTGATGGATTTGTACATCTTGAGCTTAACCTTAAAGCTCCAAGAAATGGTGGTCTCAGGCGGACCTCGCTCCCTCGGAGCTGCCGAGACCTTAGCAAAAAAGTGTTACTCCACCATATGTAGGTCTCCCCCGACGACGAACAATACGAGGGATGAAGCAGGAAATTTAATCCGTGACTTAATCGCTCAATTATCAGTTAAGAAGGGCGTCGAAGAGACTTTTATTAAATTTGATCTTTTCTCAGCATCTTTCAGGTATTTTTTAGGAAAAAAGAGCAATGACGTACAAGGTAAATTACGCAAACTCTGTAAGTATTCTAAATGTACTGCAGGTATCGTTCCACCTTGCCTGTCTTGCCTGTCTGTTTTTTTTTAATCTCTAAAATCACAATCAATTTTCAGCTTTTTTTAGAATCAGATTTCAATGTAACAGAGATCAACTTTCTTTCTTCCTTAATCTTTTTTTCTTGTTAAACTTTAACTTTTAAAGAAGAGAGAGAGAGAAAGGAAACGAGAAATTCGAAATTGTGACCGAACAGCGTACTTAATTTTTAAAGGAGAGAGAGAGAAAGGAAACGAGAAATTTGTAACTCCACAAATTATGACTGCACTCCGTATTAAATTTTTATTTTAATTTCTAGGTTGAATTTACGATTTTTTTAATATATATTTATAGTATTTGCATAGGGATTGAAGAAAAAAACACAAGAAACACCACAAACCAAACCTTAGCCTCCCTGAAACCAAACCTAAAACCCCTAAAACCAAAACCCAAAAGACCTGTGCCCCTACCTGCGGTAGCCACTCATCTTCACCAATCCAACCAACACTTCTACCAACACCTGACATCCCTAAATGGCAACCAACAGATAAAAGCCACCAACACCAAGAGAAACCTGAACCTGTTGACCTACTAGATATGACCACCAAATGAGAAATTCAAAGAGACTGGTGACTGAGAAGACACACCAAATAACATCAAAACCAAAAAAATGAATCATTTGTAACGCGCTAAACCACCACCACAGGCAGCTAGGGATGACACCACTAAACCAGTCATCCCCTTTCATCAAGCCACCAGTGTTAGTGGAACCTGCTGCTTCCGCTGCTACCATTCAAGCACTCCAGAAAGTATCCTAAGGAAAGCAGAAGATGATCCATCCACTAAAAGCTGAGAAGTACAAGACCTGTCCTGAAGAGTGGCTACCCCCCGACCAATCTCCAATCTCTCCAAGCAACAAGATGGAAGAAGTGTCAAGATTAGGAAATTTTATTATTTTTATTATTTTATTAGTCACCCCTGAGCAGGCAACGCCTCCAAAGAAAACGCGACCCCACGAAGCCATTTAAGGTCTGAGGAATGTACTAAAGTTCCTTCGGCTATACCTTTACTGATCGTATCTAGCGCCCTTCTAACGCCCAACTGCGCCTTCCACGCTCCTCTGGGCAGCAACTTAGCAATTGCTGTCCAGCCCTCCTAACCTTCAGTGTTGTTTCGGCAGCGATCGGCGGCGGACCTGCTCAGGACATAGGTTTGTAAGAATGCTTTTCATATTTGTAGCACGATTATAGAGCGTTGTCATTATTAAATACTAGTTTTATTGTAACTGCATAGTCTCCCGTTCTTGTCTACAATAGGATTAGGTTCTACTCCCCTAGGTTCCTTTAGCCCGCCCCTTTCGTAGTCTAGACTCACTCACCCACTGCGTCTTATTCATCTGCTAGGCAAGCACCCGGATAAGGCTCCAGTACACTTTGTACTCACTTTTTGCCTGAATGATGTATTGGATAGAAATTTGAAATATAGCATATTCACTGGGCGAAATCATAGATTTCCCAAATTGTAAATATAGTAAAAATGTATATAAAAAATGGTATTTCAATGAATTTCAAGCGGACTTTGAAAGTCCACCTTTCGAACGTGTAAATATCTGAAATATATTGAAAAAATATGATAATTCAAGGATTTCCATCTTTGAAAGATGATATTTACTATATTTCAATATTTTGAAAATATGAAATTTTCATGTCGTTAAAATCTCTTGAAATATGATATTTCATTAAATTTTCGCTAAATTTAAAAATTGAGATTTCCATCAAATGGGAATTCTTGAAAATATCATATTTCACTAAATTTACAATTTTTGAAATATGAGAGCGCCAATCTAAAATGGCGGCATAGATCTTAAACCGGGGGTCAATAGAAAACCAATATGATTCGTATGATATCAATATTTACGATGTAAATATGTTTTAGAAGATTATTCCAGTTTAGTTTTAAATTCACTCGAATAATTTTATTTCGAAGATCACCTAATTGTTTGGTGTTTATGTTATATTTTCGAGAGTATCTTAAGTAAAATTTAATAATGTAACCCCCTGACGAGATGCCAGATTCGCTTTACGAAATCAAAACATTCAAAACCAGTTTTCAATTTTGTGGTTTCTTTGAGTGTTAAAGTTGGAGTGGTGGAAGTGATAAGCTGATCTGGAGTCTGGTGTAAGAAAAATGGAAAGAAGAAACATAATTAAACCACAAAAATCATGATGTGTAAGTATTACTTCACCCATTTATATCAACAAATGAGTCTAGTTAGTTCTATTTCTATCTATCCTAAACTAAGGCCAGGGTCGATCAGACAACACTCATTTAAGGATTTTTTTGTTTCTTTAATTTGCCTTTGCGATTTGTCATGTCAATCACCCAGATCAGGGGTATATTTCTACTTTTTTTTTACTTTTTTGTAAATGTTGTTTTCCTTTGCTGTTCATTTGTTGTCAAAATGTTTGACTCTTTTGTCTTTCTACACTACAGGTCGTGATGCTGTATCATAACATAAACTCCACGAAACCATTTCTCGTCAAGTAAATCAAGGGTAAGGTAAGGGAATTATCTGCTTATCTGTATGCTACTTTTTTTAAAAGAACTATAAGCTGGATAAATTGCTATATATGTAGGTATTTCAAGTTTTTTTTTGAGCAATGAAATGTTTTTGGCAAAGCTCTTTCTTCTAAATTTTTTACTATTCTGAGATATGATTAAAATGATTATCTTTATTTGTGAATGAATGATGGAGCAATATACATCAGTTTTGTTTACTTTTATACAGGTTAAATGACTTTATCAAGCACTGAAACTGTACAACTCTCTGCACCATAAAAGAAAAAATCCAGATATCCTACACTACATGATCTGACAGACAAAACGAGAAAGGTATTTATCACAGAATTCAATTAAATTTTTTTTAACTATTCCTAGTCCATTTGCTTTACAAGGTAACCTTTTCTCTCGAAACTAGAGATCAGGTCGATTATTTTGATTATTTTGGACAATTTTCAGGGTGGAAATGAGAAAATTTATAATTTTCGGCTACTTTTATTAATTTTTGCCACTCCAAGGTAAAAATGGGAGATCGTTTAATTGTTTGTTCTGACAGGTTTCCAATTTTGCCAAAAGTTCACATCTGATAGGATTAACTTGTCAAACTCCAGTGGTACTTCCCCGTCGGTCGTCAAGGTCAGAGCCCTTGGGTTAATTTCGTGATAAGATTCTTATTTACTTTTGATATTATTAGCGATTTTCAATTTTTCTTCAGGGAACACCAGGAACTGACACGATTTTTGAAGAAAGCTGATTGACTTATGATTCTGAAATCGAGTTATTTGGCAAGTGACGGTTACTGATTTCTTTGATGTTTTGAGTGTTTGGTTCAAGAGCTAAAAGTTGCTTGAAATAGGATACTGATCTTGGAATTTTAATAAAGAAAGTTTGACCAAAGTTTAACTTATTTGACTAATACTCTTAAGTCTTTGCCCTCATACATTGTATACATAGCATTTGTATTTTTTCTTTATTCTTTTACCTTGTAATTTAGATTATCTAAATATTAAATTTACTTTATCTTATTTAATATGAATTTTTAGTTCTTCTAAAGATGAAATAGATCAGTAACATGAAATGTAAACTAAAAAGTAACCTTTGTGTCTTCCTTCCTTTTTTAGCTCTATTTTGATACATCGAAACTTAACATTTGCAATTTGGAAATCTTTTAAACTTAATGTTTCATCCTTGTGTAAAGATAATAATTGTGAAAATTTTCCTTTGGGAAATGTTTTAAACTTGATATTACATTCCATGGAAAGTTAGTAAATGTAATATTTCCCTTGTTGAAAACTTCTAAACTTGAAATTTCATTATATGTAAAGTTAGTAAATATGATAATTCCATGTGTCAGGAAATGTCTGAATAGGAATTCTCCATCTTTACATTTCGTAGGAAATATGGTCTTTCAAAACGTATGAAATATATAGAAAATGTTAGATTTCCTATATATTTCCTACATTAGAAATCTATGATTTCGCCCAGTGATTTTACTTGAGATCACGCTTCGTCTGTTACTTCAAGATTTTTGATGTCAGAATGAATCTTTTGGGATTTCTTTTGTTTTGTGTTTTTTTTTAATTATCGGCTAGTTATGGATTTTGGCTAATAAAGTATCTATTTATTTATTTATTTTATTTGTTCTTTATTTAACGTTGGTAATAAAAAATAGTTACAAGTACTAATTGAATCCAACATGACATTCGAATATTTACTATATAGTAAATAATATTTTAAAATTTAAAAATACTAGAATATAGAACAGAGTTTGCATGAACAATACATTTTAGCCTTGATAATTTTTCTTTTAAATTCAGCCAAAGATTCAATAGTTTTGAATTCTAACGGTATTCTATTCCAAGCTTGGCCAGCTCGGAAATTAAAGGAATTCAAGCAAACTGTGTTCCTGGGAAGTGGAAGTCTAATTTGAGCGCCTCTTCGAAGACGAGGACGTTCGTTGGAATATTGTCTTCCCCGTTTTCATTTACATCATCATCCGTATCTAAATGACTTTGGATGATTCAAATTGGTCCCAGCCTAATTTATTGCCGATTGTATCACTTGATTCATTAGGCATCTTGTCTTTTTCGATTCCAACACGTTTTCAATAATTGTGAAAGCTCTCTCTTTTTACTGAAAATTTTGTTTAATAAAATTTGTTTAAAAATTCTCTTATTTTGAGAAGCAGATTTGTTACATCACAGATTCAAGAAGAAGGGAAATTTTCAAACGTCTATTAAATATAAATTGAGAGAAAAAAAAATTCAATAATATATAGCTTATTTTGATAGTTTTATTCTAAATTTTATAATTAAAAAAAAATGTATGGTAAAAATTTGGGTTGACGTCCCCTTTAATAGCTGTCAAGCCTCTGTAATGTTCGCACGGTTGGACAGACATATTGAAACATTTAAAAAATATTCGGTAGATCGAACATTGTTGAATGTTGTTGATTGGTGTTTGTTATTGTTGATCAAACAACCATTATGAACTATTTGATCTTCCCTCTTGGTTCAGGTGTTTTTTATAATGGTTTACCAGAAGTGCTGTCCTTTTGGTCGAGAAGGTAACCTTGGAGGAGCTTTTGAAGCACATCCTGAGAGAACTAAAAGGATTGCGAAAGGAGGAAAGAAGTTGAAGCTCGTCAGGGAAATCGCGAGGCAGGAAAGGAAGCTAAGGACGACGGAGAGGAAAGTCAGAAAGCTAAGGTGATGAAAGAAGAAACAAAATGACATTTTTCGATCGATCCTTGGGGGAGTACAAAAACTTACAAGTCGGAATTTAAGTCCTTCTTATAAGTTTTTACTCACTAGCCAAAGTTTTATTTTTCTATTTGTTTTATTTATTTATTTAATCTTTATTTAAATTTGAGTACTTTAAATCTAGATTTTTCAATGAGTTTAAACTGAATGAAATGAAATTAAATCTAGTAAAAAATAACAACAAAAGAATTGAGTAATAAAGTTAAAAATAGATTGAAAGAAAAAAAGATCACGACCTTGGCAGGTACATATAGAAGTAACATATTAGCAGCCTTAAAGGATTTTAATGAGTCCAGGTTCTTAATATTTGATGGTAATTTTTTCCAGGTAGAGACTGCTTGAAGTCGAAAGTATTTACGGCAAAGACACTATTCTATTTTTTCTGTACAATGGTAAAGCTAACGTATGACCAGAACGAATGGTATAAGTAGATTGTCTTGTATTGAAAATATCATGCATGATACTAGGTCCAATGTGCTGGATTGACCTGAAGACTTTTAGATTACGTGCATGTAAAGTCTCTAAATTAAAATCTGGTAGTAAGTCCTCATAATTAACACCACTACTGTTTTTGATAGCACGAAGAGATCTGTAGTGGCATTTGTCTAAAAGGTTACTCCCCTTTTACCCCTACCCCCTTTAAAGTCACCACAGACATAAATATTATCATACTTTGGCTCATAATGATATTATTGTTATTATTAACCTTTTATTTTCTGCTGGTAACGAAATAATAGCTTCATATAAATAGAAAACTGATAAAAGCCAACAATATTAAAAATCATGAAATAAAAAATAAAATAAATTCATGGGGGTTAGGAAGGACGAACAGGAAATTATTATGCACAGATTTTGCAGGTAGGATTTTCACTAGACCAGCTTCGGAGTTTAATTTTGAAGAGCCTGGGAGAATCGGCAGATTTGATTTCAGGCGGTAGGCAATTCCAAAGAAGACTACCACGAAAGACTAAGGAATTCAGTCTAAATGTTTGAGTTTTGTTTACATTTGGTAGAATAATTCTCCTATTTCCAGAAGGAAGTATATAAGGTGACTTCGTTATTTTATACATATCCCATAAAAAACTTGGGCTATCTCTCCAAACAATACCATAAACTGCACGTAAAAGAAATCTTAGATTCTTAACATGTATAGATACACTTGCATCCTTTGCTAGGAAGGTTTCAAAGCTTGAGTTGAAGTCAAGGTAGTTTGCACGCAATGCCCTTGTATGGATTTTGTTAATAAGGGTATCATTGCCCTTGCAGCCATACATCCAGATCAATGGACAGTAATTGAAAGTTGATAAAATGTATGCTTTAGAAAATTTCTTAGCTCTGCTGATATTCGAATAAGGTCTTATACGAAATAAGGCCTTAACTTTATTGGATGCAGATTTACATAGTGCTTTAACGTGTTCACAAAAGTTCAATTTATAATTAATTTTAACACCTAGAAGTTTTACACAAGTTTTAGCTTAAGGTGATATTTTTAATATTGAATTTAATATGAGCGATATTATCTATGTTTCCGAGAAGCTTCAACTGAAATTTTCCTGGATTGGCGGCAATAGAATTTACTATCTGAACCACTCGAGTAAATTCTTTGTTTCTAGTTCTAAGGAGTGCAGGACTTGGAGAAGCCTTTTTGCAAAAGTAGAAAGAGTATTATTGTCAGCAAAATTACAGAGTGATGCGTCTTCTACAATTTCAAATAAATCATTAATAAATATGTTAAAAAGTAACGGGCCCATAATTGACCCCTGTGAAACACCAGTTTTTAGTAAAAAAGAGTCACTGAAAATATTTCTGATTTTTACCCTGTGATATCTATTGGATAAATAATCTTTCAACAAGCACAAGACTTTTGAAATCAACTCGCTGCACATTTGGCTATTATTAGGTCGTGCAGTAAACAATCAAAGGCTTTAGATAAATCCATTAATATTGTACCAACTATATTTTCATCGTCTATATTTTTCTGCCAGGATCTCAAAAGTTGCATTAGAGCATGTTGTATTGAGTGTTTTTTTTCGAAATCCGCAAAGTAAAAAACAAAATATGAGCTTGATTAGTTTGTAAAGATTTTTTCAAAAAGCTTGGAAATAGCCGGTAGTAGTGGAAATGTGAGAGTTAAAAAAAAATGGGTATTGTTTAACATGAATAGCAATGAATAGGCATTGTGTTAGACCAAAAATGAATATGCATTGTGTTGGACCAAAAATGAATAGGCATTGTGTTAGACCAAAAATGAATAGGCATTGTGTTAGACCAAAAATGAATAAGCATTGTGTTAGAGCAGAAACGAATAGGCATTGTGTTAGAGAAGAAACGACGAGGCATGAGTAGAGCTGAAAATGAATAAGCATTGTGTTAGAATCGTGATTCAAGATCGAAAGGTTCTCATGTACCTAAAACACGGGACTTTGATCACATTCTAAAAATAGAATTGACCACGCATACTTTTTACTATTGCTAAATTTTGCAATAATTACTATTTTTATTGGATTTGATTATTTATATACATAGATTTTCATATGAAAAAACTTTTTTCGAGAAAAAGGAGGTATTTGAACAAAAAAAAAATTGCTAAATTTTTAGAAGATATTTATTTATGGGAGTGACAATTCTTTAGTAGAACAAATAGAAAAGAAAAAAAATGCAACTGCATGTCGCGGTTCCCTTTGAAAGCGACGTTTTAATAAGAGATTTAATTGTATAATCTTTTTCAAAGAGTTAACACGAAAAAATAAAAAAATGGCAAAAAACAGTTCCATTTCTAATATGGACGGGTAAGGAAACTTTATTTTTTATATTTAGAAATTCATAAATATCCTTTAATCAAATAGTTTGAGGCGAGTAAGTGCTCCTAAGTATAAGTAAGTAGTTCAGTTTTTGTGTGGTATATGATGGCAGATGAAGGCAGTAGTGAATTTTTTTAAATGTCAGCGAAAAAATCAATGATTATAAGAAAAATAAACGTATGATAATGAAAAAAAAAATAAAACTAAAAATAGAAAAATATGTATAAAAATAATAATAAAAAAAAACAAAAAAATAAAAAACAAAAACCAAAAAAAAATCAAAAGAAAAACAGTAAGTTAAAAAAATTAAATGAAAAAAAGTATTGAAAATAAAATAAAAAAAATAATGTAAAAAAAAAAAAAAAAAAAAAAAATAAAAAAAAAATTATTATAAAATAGAATATAGGAATTTATTTTACATTCTATTATTTCAGGTCGTGGAGGTTTTTCGACGTTAAAATCCCCAAAACTGAGGAAGACCCTAACACAAATGAGGCCATCGCATTTTATGATTTTTTGTAAATTAAAAAATTAAAAATTAAAAAATAACAAATTAAAAATTTGTAAAAAAAAAAAAAAAAAATATTATAAAATAGAATATAGGAATTTATTTTACATTCTATTATATTTCAGGTCGTCTCGGGTAAATTAATGCGTGTCCAAATTTTCGTTAATTTTTCGGACCCATCATCACCCCTCCTAGCATAATAAATTATACCTTTAAAGAAGCGCATTACGATATAGAACATGAAAATCGGTGTTACTTAAATTTAGGTTTTGCCAATTTTGCGAAAAACCGCAAAAACCAAAAAATGCTGACGTCAGCAAAACTTGTTTTTTAAATAACTCCAGTTTGGCTAATGGTATGAACATGAAATTTGAACCAAAGTTGCATATCAGTAATAAAAACATTTTTGCATAATCATTTTTTTCAAATTTTGCTGACGTCAGCAGAAATCAGCAAAATACGAAAATTTTTAATAAAGTGCAGACGTTAGCAAAATTTCAAAAAAAATTTTTTTCAAAACGATCCTTTTAATGATGTGCAACTTTGGTCCAAATTTCATGTTCATACCATTAGCCAAACTGGAGTTATTTAAAAAACAAGTTTTGCTGACGTCAGCATATTTTGGTTTTTGCGGTTTTTCGCAAAATTGGCAAAACCTAAATTTAAGTAACACCGATTTTCATGTTCTACATCGTAATGCGCTTCTTTAAAGGTATAATTTATTATGCTAGGAGGGGTGATGATGGGTCCGAAGAAGTAACGAAAATTTGGACACGCATTAATTTACCCGAGGTGAAGGTTTTTCGACGTAAAAATCCCAAAACTGAGGAAGACCTTAACACAAATAAGGCCATTGCATCTTATGATTTTTTTTCCATGTGCAGATTCTTGTCATAAAATTTTGAAAAGAGGGAGTAGAGTAAACAATCTTGAAGGCTGCTTCTTGATGTGGAAATCTATTTTAATGCTTTTGGAACAAATAGAAGAGACCGTGGATTTTGATTTTCAAGTTACCTATCCACAGAGCGAGGTTTATTTCGCTGAGATTACGGACTGTACTAGATTCTATGTGTCATCAAGAAGAATTGGCCGCCTTAATCGCAAATAACATTCTCGATAAGCTGGGAAAAAATTTGATGAAATCAAGGACTTCGTTGCAGTTATTTCGGAATTTACTTTATTTCGCTTGTATAAAATTTATTTAAAAATTAGTAAAATGTATCATTACAATGTGTAATGTTTTTTCATTTTTTTATTTTTTTATTTAGACTAAAGTCTATTCACGATAAGTGTGCACTCTTTTTTCTTTTACCTATAACTTTTGAAGGAATTCTTAAATCTTTATAAATTTGGTATCGTTGGAAAGATATTAGTAAGTGGAACAATTTGAAATAAAAAAATATTAAAAAAAATTCTAAAATTGAAGATGAAAAGGAAAAGGAAAAAAATGAAGATCTAGTAGAAAAGTGCTTTAACTATCATTTTCACTGAAGTAAATCCTTAATCATCGAACGTTATCACTGTGAAAAAATATTTCAAAAATAATCATTCAGTCAAAAGATATCAAACAAAGTTATAAGCTGATTGACGTCTAAAAACGCTGTTTTCTGCTGTTTTTTGCTGTTTTTTGGGGTCAATCACTTATCAACTTTATATCATAACTTTATATTGAATAAATATTTTAATGAAATTTTTTCACAGTGACGACCTCCTAAGATCAAAGAATCTCTCCATTGAAAATGAAAGTTATAGCATTTATCTACAAGATCTTCATTTTTTTCTTCTTCATTTTCATCTTCATTTTTAGAATTTTTTTAAACAATTTTTTATTTCAAATTGTTCCACTCACTAATATCTTTCCGATGATACCAAATTTATAAAGATTGAAGAATTCCTTCAAAAGTTATAGGTAAATGAAAAAAGAGTGCACACTTATCGTGAATAGACTTTAGGTGAATGCACGACTTCAATTACAAAAATTCATGATTTAGAAGGATATAGAACTTGATAGAGGAAAGTACAGATGTAGGCAAGTTTGAATAAGAACTGGTTTCATTTTTGCATTTGATGCACGGAAACAATAAGATTAAATTAGAGTTGCATTATGAATCAAAGAATGATGAAGGCAATACTACAGAAGACCATTTTCTAAAGAAAAGTATAGTATTAATTTCAAATGAAATAAGAGGATAATTTAGGGACATTAGAAAGAAATCTAAAAGAAAAGTGTATGGTAAACATTGATTCAAGAGTGTCTAATTAATGTCTATATTTCAGGCGATTCGTCTGCCCCCACATGAGGTTTAGACGCCAAAATGAACAACCACCTTCTCTCCTTACACTGAGGATAATCAGAGACATTAAAAACCGTGGACTTGATGGCCCATACCCACATGAATATCATGCTATACGTATGTTCTTACCCAAGATGGCAAAGGAGCTAGAGAGATGGGACTGGGACGACCATGTATTAATACTCAAAGTTATAAAGTATTTTGATCTGATTTTGTAGGGGTGTCCAGCAGTCATTTAATCTTTCTTTGGTTCATAGTCTCGGTAAAAACTTTTTTCATTTGGAACAAAGATACAACTAATACGTTTACTGCAAGGATTTTTATCTTTTAATTTTTATCTTTTGATAAATATGACATTTATTTAAAACAGTTTTCAGAATTTATTAAAAGAATTTGATATTTGAGCGAAGACTATAAAGAAAAGGAAGACGAAAATAAGAGCGAAATATGAAGATAGAGAAAAATTAGAAAAGCGGATTGATGATTTATTGATTCATTGTTACAAATTATATGTGGCTAATATAAGTCTAAAAAATTTAAAATAGTTTTTTCATAAACTAAAAGTTGTAATCTATTTTTAAATTATGTTTTACAATGAAATCGTCTATTTTCTATGTATTTAAGGAGAATTTGTTATCTTTATTTGCATTATCGAAAAAAGTGATGAGACAATAAATTTTCAATGCTTTCAATATTTATGTTAGTTTACAGGCGGACCTCGGTCCCTCGAAGCTGCCGAGAGCTTAGCAAAAAAGTGTTACTCCACCATATGTAGGTCTCTCCCGACGGCAAATACGAGGGATGAAGCAGGAAATGTAACCCGTGACTTAATCGCTCAATTATCAGTTAAGAAGATCGTCGAGGGATCTGACTCAAGGAAAGAGAGAAGAGATTTTTAAATTTGATCTTTTCTCAGTATTTTCCAGGTATTTTTTAGGATAAAAGAGCAATGACGTACAAGGTAAATTACGCAAACTCCGTAAGTATTCTAATTTTACCGCAGGCATCGTTCCACCTTGTCTGTCTTGCCTGTCTGTCTTTTTTTAATCTCCAAAATCACAATCAATTTTCAGCTTTTTTTAGAATCAGATTTCACTGTTACAAAGATCAACTTTCTTGCTTCCTTAATCTTTTTTTCTCGTTAGACATTCGTTTTTAAAGGAGAGAGAGAGAGAAAGGAAACGAGAAATGCGAAATTGTGACCGCACACCGTACTTCATTTTTATAGGAGAGAGAGAGAAAGGAAACGAGAAATTGGTGACTGCACAAATTATGACTGCACTCCATATTAAATTTTTATTTTAATTTCTAGGTTGAATTTACGACTTTTTTATATATATTTATAGTATTTGCATACGGATTGAAGAAGACAACACAAGAAACGCCACAAACCAAACCTTAGCCTCCCTGAAACCAAACCTAAAACCCCTAGAACCAGAACCCAAAAGACCTATGCCCCTCCCTGCAGTAGCTACTCATCTTCACCAATCCAACCAACACTGACATCCCTAAATGGCAACCACAGATAAAAGCCACCAACACCAAGGGAAACCTGAATCTGCTGACCTACTAGATATGACCACCAAATGAGAAATTCAAAGAGACTGGTGGCTGAGAAGACACACCAAATAACATCAAAACCAACAAATGAATCACTTGTAACGCCTGCTAAACCACCACCACAGGCAGCTGGGGATGACACCACTAAACCAGTCATTCCCTATCATCAAGCCACCAGTGTTAGTGGAACCTGCTGCTTCCGTTGCCACCATTCAAGTACTCCAGAAAGTATCCTAAGGAAGCAGAAGATGATCCATCCACCAAAAGCTGAGAAGTACAAGACCTGTCCTGAAGAGTGGCTACCCCGACCAATCTCCAATCCCTCCAAGCAACAAGATGGAAGAAGTGTCAAGATTAGGAAATTTTTATTATTTTTATTATTTTATTAGTCACCCCTGAGCAGGCAACGCCTCCAAAGAAAACGCGACCCCACGTAGCCATTTAAGGTCGGAGGAATGTACTAAAGTTCCTTCGGCTATACCTTTACTGATCGTATCTAGCGCCCTTCTAACGCCCAACTGCGCCTTCCACGCTCCACTGGGCAGCAACTTAGCAATTGCTGTCCAGCCCTCCTAAACTTTAGTGTTGTTTCGGCAGCGATCGGCGGCGGACCTGCTCAGGACATAGGTTTGTAAGAATGCTTTTCATATTTGTAGCACGATTATAGAGCGTTGTCATTATCAAATACTAGTTTTATTGTAACTGCATAGTCTCCCGTTCTTGTCTACAATAGCATTAGGTTCTACTCCCATAGGTTCCTTTAGCCCGCCCCTTTCGTAGTCTAGACTCACTCACTCACTGCGTCTTATTCATCTGCTAGGCAAGCACCCGAATAAGGCTTCAGTACACCTATGTCACCAATATATACACACTCCAAATTCAACAACTTAAAATACAGTCATCAATCCAAAGACAAAAGTGATTTGGTCGAAATGCTAAAAGTAGTATTTTGCCAACTTATGAATTCAAGCTACGGAGAAGAATTCGCAGAAACATTCCTCAACATCCTGATTATAGATGAGACATCCCCAAAACAACCTTACTACATTGATAGCCTTGAGCTGCTAATTAATATTGGCCTGAAAATGGCTGGTATCTTGAAATACTTATTCTATCTATTTAACTGAGAATTGGAAATAATTTTAAAAGGAAGTAAAACTTCTTTTCGAATTAAACTTGAAATAGGATGGAAAGTGGTTAGTTAATTTTTGTGATTAATATCAAAAAACAAAGTCGATGATAATACAATGATGCACATGGCGTCGCGGTCTGCATCAATGATAATAAATGATAAATAATAGAGACGATCCCTATCTTTCGTGCAACAAATATAAGACAAAAACGCAAGTTTCAAAATTTATTAGATTTACATTATTTTTTATTGCCCTGAGCTGGCTACACCGCCGAAAAACGCGACCCCCTTCAGCCATTTAAGGTCAGAGGAATGCATTATATTTCCTTCGGCCTTAGCTTTATAGCGACCACTTAGTGCTCTCCTTATGCGCAATGGCGCCTTCTACCCTACACTGAACAGCAACTAAACAAGTGCTCTTCGGCCCTTCTGAACTTTAGTGTTATTTCGGCAGTGATTGGTGGCTAAGTTATAAGTATCCTTATATTTATAATTAGTATTGTACAGTATTGTTATTGTTAAATATTTCGAATGTATTGTAACTGCATAATCATACATACACTGTCTGTAGATAAAATTAGGTCCCCCACATACGTTCTAAAAACGTCCTTTTCATAGTCCGGTCTCACTCACCGACTAGGTCTCATTTGTTTGATAGGCCGTCACCCGAATTAGGCAGCACAATTATCAAGAATGCGAAATGATGTTTGTATACCAGACATTCATTTTAATGTGTATTGACGAGATACTGGTAAGGCGGCATCTACTAGTGACTTTTACATACATCTGGGAACAGATGTTGCTAAATTGCACATGGTATGAGAATTTTTTTTTACTTGAAATAAATACTTTAGTGACACTTATCATCATATGGAGTTGTGACAGTAGAAATACATTGGGAAGACATCATTCTCATTCCAAAACAAACAATCTGCATTATCCACTCAAGTCAAACGTGCTGACGCAGGAAAAGACCATGAAAAGGCCTTCTCTAGCTACCACCATTCAGCCAATAGAAAATCACCATATACGATTCACATTGAATAGATTTAGTATGAAGATCATCGAAGAGAATGGACTGTAACCCCGTTAGCTCAAGCGTGACTAATATGTTTACAAACTTTAGAACTGAGAATTGAGTTGAACGATGAGACATCCTTGTCCTTTGTACTTTTGTAGAAAGTACTATTAGATTCATTGCTGCTTCATTAAAATCATAAAAATGAAACCATAACCTTTACATGGTATACATCTTGGGAAAACCCTACTAGCAGCTTCAAAACTTCGACTAAAGCCTTTTTTGTTCTACTTCTTCTCAAGTCTTTTATTCATATGATAAAGAAGATAACAGGGGCAAAATCATGGTCAGCTTTCCTAGACTACGACTAATATTTCAAAATTTTGACTTAAAATTTTCTAATAATTACAGAGTGTGTATAAAGTCATTACATAGGGAGTTTTCATCAATTGTTTGATTTATTAGTATTGACAGGGGAGAAATTATCGAGGTGTTTTTTATATAGTTTTTTTTCTACGCCTACCACCCTATTACGACCAGGAGAGTCCATCTGGACCCAACGCCATTCAGATTATTAATATTTTCCAGGATTACTAGATTTTCGAGTACTAGTTTTGACTCTAAAAGTGAGTAGCGGATCTGAGATTGAAGTGATTAACATCGTTCATTGATACACATTATAATATTTTTTTTAGTTGAAAAAATTTTAAGAAAAAAGCTTTTTGTTAAGTTTCATAGACGTAAAATAGTAGTAAACTAAGCAATTAATTCCAATTGCAATTTTTAACACTTAAGGGATTAACGTCGTTTGTTCTTAAACAATACTGTTCTTGATTAAAAATATTAAAATTATAAAGCTTTCCAAAGAAAATGGTGGAAAACCATCAGATTATTCAAATGACCGATTCTCACACTGAAGTGATTAACATCGTTTGTTGTTACACGTCTTACTTTTTCTTGGTTGAAAATATTTTGTGATGAAGTTTTTCGCTCTGCATTTCAAAATGAAATGGTGGAGAATGAATGAAACATTTCAGAAGACGATTTTCAACACTTAAGTGATTAACATCGTTCATTGATACAAATCATACCGTTTCTTGATTTAAAATGTTCAAATAAAGTTTACATTGGTTTTCTTAGAGATGAAACGGTTAAAATATGAGCAGATGATTAAAAATACGATTTTCAGCACTAAGGTGATTAACACGGTTTATTGTTACACATTCATTCTACTTGTATTTTAGAAATTATCCAGAATACCCCAATTTTCTTTCTATTTTCAAAGAAAATGGTGGAAAAACTAATCTGATATTTCAAAATGACGATTCTCAACTGAAGTGATTAACATCGTTCGTTGTTACACGTCTTACTTTTCTTGGTTAAAAAAATTTTATGATGAAGTTTTTCGCACACATTTCAAAAAATGAAATGGTAGAGAATGAATGAATATTTCAAAAGACGATTTTCAACACTGAAGTGATTAACACCGTTATTAATATAAACCATACCGTTTTCTTGATTTGAAATATTCAAGAATAGAGTTCACGTCATTTTTTCTAGAGATGAAACAGTAGAAAAACTAAGCAGATGATTCAAATTACGATTTTCAACACTGAAGTGATTAACATCGTTTATTGTTACATATTTCATTTTTCTTGGTTAGAAATTATGTAGAATACCTTCTTTGTATTATTTTCAAAAAAAATGATGGAAAATAAGCAGATAATTTAAATGACGATTTTCAGCACTTAAGTGGTTAACATCGGTCGTTGTTACTAATTTATTTTCGTCTTTAGAAATATTCAAAAATATAGTTTACACACTGCTTGCTCTTGTTTCAAAAAAATATAATGATGAATCTTTTCGTTCCGCATTTGAAAACAAGAAGAAAATAAAAATAAAAATAAACTCTATTCACTCCTCACTCTTTGAATGTCTATTCACAATGAATACCAACGCGCTCTTTTTCTCATGAATAAAAGAAATCTCTGTGAAAGTAGCAGAATACTATAAACGAAAAGAACAGAATAGAGTAATGGTAAACAGAAAAATCAAAACTCACAATCAGTATTTCAAAAGCACTTTTCAAAACGTTTCTTTTGCTCGGGGCTTTGTCGAGGAGTTCTATCTTGTTAGTTATAAACAATACTCGAAAATGAAACTTGGATATTCGTTAAAAGAAATACAAGCCTTACTGAAAATTAGTAAGAATAAATTAACAGCTCTTATTCAAAGTCTAGAATACTTTTTAAAAATCCAGTATACAGATTGTTTGAAAAATACTAACCTTGTTGATCCGTTTTGCTCACTGCTTTAGATTAAACAAAAGCAAAATATTCCAAACATTCTAAAAATCTAACCAAATAGTAAGAATATAGAAAACATAGAAACGCAGGGACCGCGGTTCCACCTGCGTCTGTGACCCCGGGGGGGGGGGGGTACTAGGGTTGCGAGCTGACGGGGGGTGCCGCCCGACTTTCGAACTTCGAACTTTGGACCTTACTGGAAACAAAGGAAAATTTGGAAATTTTACGACCCTTAGCGGGACTAATTGACCAATTTGAACAAATTTTCGATTTTTTAGGGGGTGAAAGTTGAAATTTCCTTTTTACGACCCTTACTGGGACTAAAATTTGATTTTATGATCTTTCCGACCCTTAGCGGGACTTTGGAAGTCCAAAAAAGGTACCTTAAGGGCGGCAACATTCCGTACCCTCCATTTGCCTAAGTACCCCCCCCCTCCCACAAGCATGACTAAAGTTGGGTTTCCATTCACTGAGCGGGCAGTGCGCTGGTTAGAGATCTTTCGAGTCTGGGTCCGGTTGTTCAAAGTGGTTAGTGGCCGATTAGCTTTATTTCGATTAAATCTCGATTAGCGCCGTTAACGCAGAACCGTGTTGTTCGAAAAAAAATTAGGCTTAATCTGGATTAAATCCCGATTAATGGCCAAAATTTTAATCCTGCTCTGACCCAGGATTAACGAGGATAGAGACTTTTTCCTACACAAAAGTGAAGTCGCTGCTTGAAGTGAGAATTTGAACAAAAAAGATTTTCGAATGTTTTGAAAACATTCGAAAGTGACGTAAGATAAAGATTTTTGAAAACACAGGCAAAATATCCACGATTAGTTAATCGGACGTTCGAAACAACGGAAGTTATAGCCGGTATTAACTAATCACGATTAGCGCTAATCGGGAGTTGATCTAATCGACTTTTGAACAACCGGGCTCTGCTGTGCAATTTTGTTCAATTTTGGTAGCGAAAATTTTCAATTTCCAAAAGCGCGCGTGCGAGCCAATACAGTGATAAAAGTTTTAGCCAATCAGAGAGAGTAAACATGAAAAAAGTTTTGGCTGAATCCAGGAACGCGGACATGAAAAAAAATAACCTGCCACCGTCTAGCCTATACTAGACGTCACGGCTTTTTTTCTACGCTGGTAACGTCTATTCCACTTTGCAAACTTTTTCGAATGTTTTGAGCCAGGTTTTCGGGCTTAAACATTCGATTTTTGACGTCACTTAAACGTTTGAAGCTCCTGCAGTATTAAAAATAGATTTTGCGTCAAAACACTTGAAAGGCTTCTATTTTTCGAAAATCGTCAAAGTTGAAACTCACTAAGAAACGGATAAAAAATCCTGGTTTTTTGGTGAGGTACTCTCTAGCACGGTCATGCTATTCATGCTTTTTTAAACAAAATATATAGGAGCAAAAGAAATCAAAGGAAAGGCAGTAAAACAAGTACTATAAATATGTGACTTTCATGGGAAAAAAGATCACTTTTTTTTTTCATCTATGAATCAAGATAATATTCCTTAAAAGAAAAAAAATTAATGTTATGAATGCAACTGGAGATCTTCTGAGATTTTAAAATGTTCAAATATACCAGACATTCATTTTAATGTGTATTGACGAGATACTGGTAAGGCGGCATCTACTAGTGACTTTTACATACATCTGGGAACAGATGTTGCTAAATTGCACATGGTATGAGAATTTTTTTTACTTGAAATAAATACTTTAGTGACACTTATCATCATATGGAGTTGTGACAGTAGAAATACATTGGGAAGACATCATTCTCATTCCAAAACAAACAATCTGCATTATCCACTCAAGTCAAACGTGCTGACGCAGGAAAAGACCATGAAAAGGCCTTCTCTAGCTACCACCATTCAGCCAATAGAAAATCACCATATACGATTCACATTGAATAGATTTAGTATGAAGATCATCGAAGAGAATGGACTGTAACCCCGTTAGCTCAAGCGTGACTAATATGTTTACAAACTTTAGAACTGAGAATTGAGTTGAACGATGAGACATCCTTGTCCTTTGTACTTTTGTAGAAAGTACTATTAGATTCATTGCTGCTTCATTAAAATCATAAAAATGAAACCATAACCTTTACATGGTATACATCTTGGGAAAACCCTACTAGCAGCTTCAAAACTTCGACTAAAGCCTTTTTTGTTCTACTTCTTCTCAAGTCTTTTATTCATATGATAAAGAAGATAACAGGGGCAAAATCATGGTCAGCTTTCCTAGACTACGACTAATATTTCAAAATTTTGACTTAAAATTTTCTAATAATTACAGAGTGTGTATAAAGTCATTACATAGGGAGTTTTCATCAATTGTTTGATTTATTAGTATTGACAGGGGAGAAATTATAGAGGTGTTTTATATAGTTTTTTTTTCTACGCCTAGACCACCCTATTACGACCAGGAGAGTCCATCTGGACCCAACGCCATTCAGATTATTAATATTTTCCAGGATTACTAGATTTTCGAGTACTAGTTTTGACTCTAAAAGTGAGTAGCGGATCTGAGATTGAAGTGATTAACATCGTTCATTGATACACATTATAATATTTTTTAGTTGAAAAAATTTAAGAAAAAAGCTTTTGTTAAGTTTCATAGACGTAAAATAGTAGTAAACTAAGCAATTAATTCCAATTGCAATTTTTAACACTTAAGGGATTAACGTCGTTTGTTCTTAAACAATATACTGTTCTTGATTAAAAATATTAAATTATAAAGCTTTCCAAAGAAAATGGTGGAAAACCAATCAGATTATTCAAATGACGATTCTCAACACTGAAGTGATTAACATCGTTTGTTGTTACACGTCTTACTTTTTCTTGGTTGAAAATATTTTGTGATGAAGTTTTTCGCTCTGCATTTCAAAAATGAAATGGTGGAGAATGAATGAAACATTTCAGAAGACGATTTTCAACACTTAAGTGATTAACATCGTTCATTGATACAAATCATACCGTTTCTTGATTTAAAATGTTCAAGAATAAAGTTTACATTGGTGTTTCTTAGAGATGAAACGGTTAAAAATATGAGCAGATGATTAAAAATACGATTTTCAGCACTAAGGTGATTAACACGGTTTATTGTTACACATTCATTTCTACTTGTATATTTAGAAATTATCCAGAATACCCCAAGTTTTCTTTCTATTTTCAAAGAAAATGGTGGAAAACTAATCTGATATTTCAAATGACGATTCTCAACACTGAAGTGATTAACATCGTTCGTTGTTACACGTCTTACTTTTTCTTGGTTAAAAAAATTTTATGATGAAGTTTTTCGCACTACATTTCAAAAATGAAATGGTAGAGAATGAATGAAATATTTCAAAAGACGATTTTCAACACTGAAGTGATTAACACCGTTTATTAATATAAACCATACCGTTTCTTGATTTGAAATATTCAAGAATAGAGTTCACGTCATTTTTTCTAGAGATGAAACAGTAGAAAAACTAAGCAGATGATTCAAATTACGATTTTCAACACTGAAGTGATTAACATCGTTTATTGTTACATATTTCATTTTTCTTGGTTAGAAATTATGTAGAATATACCTTTCTTTGTATTATTTTCAAAAAAAATGATGGAAAAATAAGCAGATAATTTAAATGACGATTTTCAGCACTTAAGTGGTTAACATCGGTCGTTGTTACTAATTTATTTTCGTCTTTAGAAATATTCAAAAATATAGTTTACACACTGCTTGCTCTTGTTTCAAAAAAATATAATGATGAATCTTTTCGTTCCGCATTTGAAAATCAAGAAGAAAATAAAAAATAAAAAATAAAACTCTATTCACTCCTCACTCTTTGAATGTCTATTCAACAATGAATACCAACGCGCTCTTTTCTCATGAATAAAACAGAAATCTCTGTGAAAGTATTCAGAATACTAGTAAACGAAAAGAACAGAAATAGAGTATGGTAAACAAGAAAATCAAAACTCACAATCAGTATTTTCAAAAGCACTTTTCAAAACGTTTCTTTTGCTCGGGGCTTTGTCGAGGAGTTCTATCTTGTTAGTTATATAACAATACTCTAAAATGAAACTTGGATATTCGTTAAAAGAAATTACAAAGCCTTACTGAAAATTAGTAATAGAATAAATTAACAGCTCTTATTCAAAGTCTAGAATACTTTTTAAAAATCACAGTATACAGTATTGTTTGAAAAATACTAACCTTGTTGATCCGTTTATTGCTCACTTGCTTTAGATTAAACAAAAGCAAAATATTCCAAACATTCTAAAAATCTAACCAAATAGTAAGAATATAGAAAACATAGAAACGCAGGGACCGCGGTTCCACCCTGCGTCTGTTGACCCGGGGGGGGGGGGGTACTAGGGTTGCGAGCTGACGGGGGGTGCCGCCCGACTTTCGAACTTTCGAACTTTGGACCCTTACCTGGAAACAAAGGAAAATTTTGGAAATTTTACGACCCTTAGCGGGACTAATTTGACCAATTTTGAACAAATTTCGATTTTTCAGGGGGTGAAAAGTTGAAATTTTCCTATTTTTACGACCCTTACTGGGACTAAAATTTGATTTTATGATCTTTCCGACCCTTAGCGGGACTTTGGAAGTCCAAAAAAGGTACCCTTAAGGGCGGCACATTCCGTACCCTCCATTTGCCTAAGTACCCCCCCCCTCCCACAAGCTATTGACTAAAGTTGGGTTTCCATTCACTGAGCGGGCAGTGCGCTGGTTAGAGCTCTTTCGAGCTCTGGGTCCGGTTGTTCAAAAGTGGATTAGTGGCCGATTAGCTTTATTTTCGATTAAATCTCGATTAGCGCCGATTAACGCAGAACCGTGTTGTTCGAAAAAAAATTAGGCTTAAATCTGGATTAAATCCCGATTAAATTGGCCAAATTTTAATCCTGCTCTGACCCAGGATTAACGAGGATTAAGAGACTTTTTCCTACACAAAAAGTGAAGTCGCTGCCTTGAAGTGAGAAATTTGAACAAAAAAAGATTTTCGAATGTTTTGAAAACATTCGAAAAGTGACGTCAAGATAAAGATTTTTGAAAACACAGGCAAAATATCCACGATTAGTTAATCTGACGTTCGAACAACGGAAGTTAATAGCCGGTATTAACTAATCACGATTAGCGCTAATCGGGAGTTGATCTAATCGACTTTTGAACAACCGGGCTCTGCTGTGCAATTTTGTTCAATTTTGGTAGCTGAAAATTTTCAATTTCCAAAAGCGCGCGTGCGAGCCAATACAGTGATCAAATAGTTTTAGCCAATCAGAAGAGAGTAAACATGAAAAAGTTTTGGCTGAATCCAGGAAACGCGGACATTGAAAAAAAAATAACCTGCCACCGTCTAGCCTATACTAGACGTCACGGCTTTTTTCTACGCTGTAACGTCTATTCCACTTTGCAACTTTTTCGAATGTTTTGAGCCCAGGTTTTCGGGCTCTAAACATTCGATTTTTTGACGTCACTTTAAACGTTTGAAGCTCCTGCAGTATTAAAAAATAGAATTTGCGTCAAAACACTTGAAAGGCTTCTATTTTTCGAAAATCGTCAAAGTGAAACTCACTAAGAAACGGGATAAAAAATCCTGGTTTTTGGTGAGGTACTCTCTAGCCACGGTCATGCTATTCATGGCTTTTTTAAACAAAATATATAGGAGCAAAAGAAATCAAAGGAAAGGCAGTAAAAAGCAAGTACTATAAATATGTGACTTTTCATGGGAAAAAGATCACTTTTATTTCTTTCATCTATGAATCAGAGATAATATTCCTTAAAGATAATGCTATTCATGATATGCACCACTGGAGAGTCTTCTGAGAATTTTTAAAATGTTCAACCCAATATCACTTAAACAATAGAAAAAGTGACGTATTGGGTGGAACAAAAACAGATAAGTTGCATAATTTTGTGAAGTCATTGCAGTGGTGAATATCATGAATAATTTTTATCGAAGGCAGTAAAAAACCGACAAATACAGACAAATACAGAAAGGGCTACTTGGTTTACATTGTAAAACTTCACTCACATCTTTACCCAGTTAGAGATCTTGATAGGTACCTGGAATTGGCAAACAAGGAAGATTATTCTGGGAATATCATTTTCAGAGGAGTGACAAAAGCTAAACAAAAACAACGACTATGGAATAAAACCTGACTGAATTCATACAGTTCAGTACGAGACGACATAGAGAAGGTGGCAAAGGAAATAGGTTTGGACCAAAATCAATATTGTGTTCATAGTTGGCCTTTGGGTGCAGGGTGGAGCTACTGCAGCCACCAATCTTGGCGTTCTAGATCGATGAATAACGAAGCAATGTACAATAAAAACGGTTAACTTCAAACTAACACGTCGACATAACTCTCTATCATATTGTCACGGAAATATATTTTTCATCAATTTATAATTTTAAATGGCAAAGAAATTTGAAGTTAAATTGTGCTTTTTGATTCCCCCTCAAGTCTCCTTACGGTTTTTTCTATTCATGATATGTATTTTTGTAATGTATTCCACGAACCCAATAGCTGATTGGCAGTTCTGCTTTTTTTAAAAAAATAAAGAGACAGGCCGGACAACTATTTTCGGCTACCGTGGTTATGCAGCTTTTTTGCCTGGGAGTAGCCTTGATCTGTCTAAAAAAGGAAGTACATTTCAGATTCGCTGGCAGTAAATTTTCAATTGCATATTACTTTTGATAGATTTCGAATTAGATTTTTATATTAGAATTTTATACTTTTTGGAAAGGCAATCCGGAGTGGAATATTATGCGTATAAATCTTTTCTAAAATTTTCAATCACGAAAATGAGAAACGAAAAAGAAAAAATTCAGCTTTTTATCTAGCAATGCTATAACCAACATTGTTGGACTTGAGAAACTTCAATCTTTGCCCATGACAGCTGTGAATTTCTTTTTCGAAAAAAAATAATTCAGTCGAAGGATAAAAATTTGTAACCTAGGTAATTTTTATATATGCAGAAGTTTAGTAAATGGGCTCATCAATGGAAATGTGTTGTTTTTACACTTTAAGATTGTCAAGATTTTTATTATTGTCCCGCAGGGGACAGACTTGCTCACCAGAAAAATATTCATGTTTTTTATGTTTCTTCCGACTCTGAGCTGGCCACCGCGGTTAAAGGTTGGCGTGCACTTATTATTTTACCTTTTTTGTTGCTACTGGTACCGATTTCCTAGCTATGTAAGGACAGAGAAGGTAGTTTCAAAGGCTATCCACAGTGTTTCAAATTTGACTAATGACTTTATTTGGTTTGCTGGTTTCCATCAGCTCAGAAAAAGGCAAATATTCAAATATCTATGAAAATGTTTCAAAAAAATAATTACAAGCCTTCTTCTTCAAAGGGAGATTCTCAGAGAATAATTGAGGAGCTCGAATGTAATCGAACACGATCGAATAATTGCTATTCGACTGTCGAACACAATCCAATGTCAATTGAACGGAAGATTCCCGGATAACATTCGATTGTGCTCAATTGCGTTTGAACAATAATCGATTGGTTCAATTGATTGTCAAATACATTCCCTTGATCTTTGGTCATGTTAGATTATGATTATGTTTGATAAGTTTGATTGCAATAAAACTGACCCACTCCTTTGCAACATTAGCCTAGAGAGCGATTGCATACACGAGCAAATAAATCAATCGAATATAATTGAGCAGTAATGGAATGTAATCAAGCAGTAATCAAATACAGGGTGTCCCTAATTAAAGTATCGAGTCGAAATACAACTATGAGTAGAAAGTTTTATGTGCGTGTTCACAAAATTGTATTTTAAGCTCTCCCTCTTTTTTCTTCGTCATTACGATTAATTTATACGTTGTAACTACCTTTTGTAATAAGCCTGTGTGATGGAGAACGTTCTTATATTTTAGCGATAACACACACAAACTTTTCTACTCAATCGCATGTTCAAACTCGATACTTTAATTAGGGACACCCTGTACAATCAAACGTAATCGAAGCAATTTAACGGCAAATCTTTGGTAATTTTCGAGTACAATTCGATTGCATTCGACAATCAAATTACAATTGTTCGATTGTGTTCAATTGATCGGCGTACGATTTGTTCGATTGACACAGTTTGGTTATAGACAATAGAGAAAATAAAGAAAACTTATATGTTACTTTATGTTATTAGGCCAGCCTGTTTGGGCCTTCTTGATTGCAAATTGCACATCTTTGAAGAATGCATATTACACGTTTCCTTACAAGCATAACGTTTATAAACATATCTCTCATAGTCTCAGTTTATAAAATTTTCAACCATTTAACATCTCCCAAATTAATAAAAACATGCATAGATAATGTGTAAGTTATACATCCCATTAAATAAGCATAGCATGGGGATATTCGAGGCTAAAAGTTTTGATCTTGCTAAGCATAATGAGGCTCGTAAATATTTACCCTATGCATATAAAAAAAAACGTGTAATTTCTTTGGCTTTTTAGGGGGCTTGATTTTTCCACAAAAGCTGCATGACAAAGAAACTATTTCTACACGACACAAGTCCAGCTAACTCGCTAACTAAACTAGCTTATGGAAATCTGCCGTATCTTGAGCATACATTGCAAAAACTCTTTCTTTGCCTTGTTTTCTTCTTTCATTGAGATTTCCTCCATAGCTTATTTTTAATTTTACTAATTGTATAGATTTGTTTAAGTATTTAGACATTTCTTTTGTAGATTCTTTTCAGGTTGCCATGGGCTTTTTTCCCACTAGAGCTTGAAACGATAAATTATTAAGATGTATTATAAGAGTGGTCAAAACCTATGATGTAGGCATTGATCTTGGGACCGACGCGGACGTGTCGCTGGAGTTCGAAGAGTGTACCCTGTCAGATGAATGTTTGGTAAATTTGGAATCCTGTCAGAACAAAAAATTCAAAAATTGTCTAATTTCCACCCTGAAAATCATCCGTCATGATCAAAAGTCCACCCTGTCAGATACACATCTTGAAAGTTAGTAAATTTAGGACCCTGTCAGAGCAGCACATCCCCGTACCTAATTTTGCCTAACTGCCTCCCCCGGGACCTGTCTCAAGAAAAAGAAAAATTTCTCCATTATTTGTCCATCCCTGTTTATATTACCGTGAAAATCACATGCCGAAATCATATTGCGACCCATGATGGCGAATAGCAATTCTATTCAGCGCACAATCAACGCAGAGAAAAGTAACCATGACGACAATTTAAGATCTTTCATTAAGAGCTCTGATCATAGTGAATTTTTCATATTTGATATGTACAAAATATAAATTATTGCTTAAATTAGCCAAAAGAAACTATGACATCTTATACATATTCTATTGGGGTAATTATTCCTGTATCCGAAAATTTGAAAGAATAATGAAAAATGGTAAATGGTTCTGCTGCCTTGGTAAATGCATGCACCACCATACACACGATGGACACTGCTCAGTCACGTGCTGCGCCTACCGTATGTGCTCCAAAGATTGAACCCTTCCCAAATACCTGATGCCGTTACGTCTGGCTAGCTCTTTGAGTGCACAGAGGAACATCTTGGAAATATTGTACTCTGAGCTAGACCCAGTCTCTCTACTCTTACTTTTGGCGAGACACTTACAATATTGAAGCAGTTAGCCGTTATTGTTATATCATTCCACGCAAGAGTCAACCTCTGTCTTACACTCCACAAAATGAATTCTACATCCGTTGACTTTGCAGCCGTTGTGGACACTGGCGCTCAACCAGACATCTGGTCCTTAGAGCACTAACTGGAAGCAGGATTCCAAATGTCAGATTTATGACCAAAGACACTTTTTATGAACAACAAGTCGCCCATTAAGATATATGGAGTATTCCGTGCCAAAATAACAGGTGCAGTTGGGAGTCGGAATGAGATTTCGTTATATATGTTAATTGGACATTAATACGCATATTTTTCGTACAATAAACCGAGATTTCCCAGTCGTTGGAACGTTCACAAGCAACGTAAGGACAGAGAAGGTAGAAAGGAAGGACCCTTACGATAACGTAACCCTACCTGTGGGAAGGATCTGTGGTGCAACCAAAGATGACGGAGGTATATGTAACTGTTCGATAGGAACCGTTGAAATTCACATCAAAGATGATGTTGCTCCTATCGCCCATCACAAAGCGATGCTTATGCAAATCCATTAGAGAGATCAAGTATACGCCGACACTGCTCGTGATTGAACCAGTAACACTTGGAGAATCATCCGATTGGTGTCATCACATTGTTGTGGCAAGAAAGCATGCTGGATCGCTTCGTAAAACCGTTGATTTATCTCTATCGAGTGCATTTTTTGAATGGGAGACCCTTAACCCCAAACAAACATTCCACATCATCCATCATGTTACTGGTGACACCTAGAAAACTGTAATAGACGCTTTGAATGGCTATCACAGCCTTCCTTTACGCGAATCTGATCGCCACTTAACAACATTAATCGGTAGATTTTGTTACTTGACTTAACTCAAACTTGGTGGAGAACAATAAATCTATAAACTGTTATTGGAAACTCAATTGTAGTTGTCAACTGTAATTGTTAATTCTGAGAAATTCCAATTTGCACAAAAAGAGAGGTCGATTTTGCTAGCTTTCGCATTACAGCAGAAAAAGTTTACCCCTTCCGAAGTATTTAACGCTTTTTATAATTTTCCAACATTGTCATCAAAAACTTATATTCGAAGTTGGTTTGGTCTGGTGAATCAGATGTCCAACTACACGCAAATCCGAGACCATATGTAGCCATTTCAAAAATTTCTCTCACCATGGGCACCATTTCAATAGAACAAGGAGCTAGACGCCGCTTTAGAATCATCCAAACGAGCAATCATTGATGCAATCAAGGAGGGTGTAGAAATATTTGACCTTGGACGCTCGACTGGTCTTCGCACTGACTGGTCATAGAAAAGGATTGGATACTATTTGGCTCAGAAACATTGTTCATGTGACAAAACCGACCAAGACAAGGTCGGGAGTATCATCGACTGTCAGGAGTATCTCATATTTGACGGCTTGGAGTATCATCGACGGGCGGGAGTATCTGAAACTTATCTTAAACCTTGAAATATCGACCGGACCGGGGTTCGAACATTGAGTTTAAAGCCCGATGGGCTAAAGTAGAATCTCTAATCTTTCTCAGGCAAGAAAAAGTGAGGCTTTTGACGACAGATTGAATCTAGCAATTCCTTTGTTTACAATTGATATTTTTTTCGAAATTTAGCGGCAAATTTTAGTTTCAATCTGTCATTTGTGTAAAAACCAGGCGAGCCGCTAAAGGCCGCGCAACTTTGGTAGGATTTGTTGGCTTCAAATTCTACCAAAGAGATTGACTTCTAGCCTTTGGCTTCTACTTCATTGGGTTCGAACCCACCAAATAAAAGAGTTTCTGATCAGAAACCCAGCGCGCTATCCGTTGAGCCACACTCACACAGCAAAACACAAGATTTGGAAATACTTATAGAATGACAAAAAAGACGGGAGTAATGTTATTATAATATGGGTAAAATTGTCCCTTTTTTAACCTGACTGAAATTCGAGCCGTTACTAATAACCCTGCGGGGCCCAAGACCCCGAGTATGCACCCGGCACAGTGACAAGCCGTTACTAGCAACCCTGACCTAAGCAATTCCAAACAACTAAACCAAACAACAAAGATGAGATACTCCCGACCGTCGATGATACTCCCGTCTATTTACGGAAACAAATTAGCTGCGCATCACGCTGGCTAGTTCCTGATTCCTCAAACCACCTGAGAAACATTACATTCTGATCGAAGGTGAGGCCCCAAACTCTTCATACTCGGCTGCCGAGTGTAAGGAGTTGTAAACATATAGGGACAAGAGGCTTGACAATATCTGAAACACAACACAACACTTATTCGATTAAAGCAAAGGACACTGATCTTATTTCAAAATCACCCACCTTCTGCGAAAGACCAGATGACGAAGATGACGTCACCGAATCGTTGGTACTCGCTTTCATCTAACGTCAGAACAATAATCTCACATCAATCTAAAAAGTCCTGCATTAAGTCCTGCATTACTAAAAATAACGACAAATTTAAAAAAACGACAAAAAGAACGCCAAATTTCATATTTTGCCGTCCAAAACCCCGACCGACTGTACTACCCCTTCCGATTCATTTCTCTTTGTTTATCACGGAAATTTATTACAGGTGGTTCGAAAGAACGACAAATTACACTTATTTTCTTATCTACGAAACGAAAATAAATTAATTTATTTCCTAATTCTTCTAAAATCTTGTCAAAGACCCAATGAAAATTGAAAACACGATGAAACAACAACCGAAATCTCGATTTCGAGACAGATTTAATGTATTCTAGTAGTAGTAGGAGCCGTACCAAATCCTGTGTCGTATATATATCTAAAAACATCTTATAAAATATGAAAAATATATTAATCCCTAGTTCTATTTCTAACTATAATTTTATTCCTAGTCCTAGTCCTAATCCTAATCATAATCTTAGTCCTAATCCCACTCGTAGCCCTAAGAGTCTAAAATCCTCAAAAAACGTTTAAAGAATAATACAGCTACTCTCGTTCCTTGACCCCCTCGGATGAAAACACTTTCTAGCCCCGGTTCGCCAATTTGGGTGCCCTGACTGTCTCTGAGAACTAGGCTGCTAGAAACAAAAACCGTGGAGGGTCGCAGTTCGAGCCCTAAAAACTCAATAAAACAACTTGAAACCATATAAACTTGAAAACGTATGCCACTCGAAACACATATCGATAAGCTTATGTAACCTAAAAACGTATGCAACTTGAAAACGTATGTAACCCGAAAACGTATACAACTTGAAAACGCATACAACCTGAAAACGCATACAACCTGAAAACGCATACAACCTGAAAACGCATCCCACCTGAAAACGCATACAACCTGAAAACGCATCCCACCTAAAAACGCACCCCACCTAAAAACGCACCCCACCTAAAAACACACCCCACCTAAAAGCGCACCCCACCTAAAAACGTATACAACTTGAAAACGTATACAACTTGAAAACGTATACAACTTGAAAACATATACAACTTGATGAAAACGTAAGCAATTTTAAAAACGTAAGCATTGAACGTATGCAATTTGAAATGTTTGCAACCTGAAAATGTATGAAATTAATCGATAATCGAATTCTTTAATCTAATTGGGCAATTATATGCTAAAATACCTAAAATCCGAAATTGAAAATCATATTCGTTTAAAAACAATATAACGTATCATAAAATTTTTGCCTTTAGCGTAAATTCTAATTCTCCAAAAACAAAAAGGAAGAAGAGAAGTTTCGAGAATACGACTTGTAACAGGTTTGAACGACGTGTGATGCAAATAACAAAATCTACCATTTTTATGAACACGTGAAAACTCTCAAAAACTCTAATTTACAGAACGGTAATAGTAATAATAATTTTAAACGCCCCTGACCGCCTTTGATTTTCTACGAAAACGTAAATAAATACACATGCGTGTTATTGATGCAGGAATTGCAGGACGCACCTACTAATCACTTGGGATCAGCTTTGTCGAAGAAACCCAGAAATATGATTCAATGTAACCATCAATCGAAGCCATCCATATACTGGATTTCCACAAGAGAATCACAACTCGCCCTTGATATCACAATTTTGGCAGTATCTTTAGAGCCTCAACGTATCCGACAGTGTAGATATTCATGTTATTCTCACATACTTAGGGAATAGGCTTACCAGTCATATTTACTTTACTTTTTGAAATTGTGGCATAGAGGTTACATAGGGTTGCTTTAATTTTTCGAAGGTTAAAAATTCCAGATTTTTAGTCTCAAAAGCTACATTTTCCAGATTTTTTACCTTTGGCAAAAACACCCAACATTTTCTAAACATTTTACTCATAAGGAAAGCTTTCAGTATTTCCTAAAGGTCATTTAAAAAGCTAGATTTGGGAATTCAAAGGAAAAAAATATCAGAATGAACCTTATTACAAAGATTTGGTTGCGATCGAAATTCCTAAATGAAAGTTCTTTTTTTTATGACAAGACTTCATTCAGGTTTATTTCTTTCAAAATTCAGACTTTTTCCAGACAGTTATGCAAGGTCCAGTGTTTTCACAAAAAAGCATTTGACATGAGAACCTTGCTTCAAATATTCAGGGTCTAAAATAGAGGGAATTTTATAGCACTTGAGAGGTTATAAATCAAAAAATTTCCACCTCAGCGCAAGCTATGATTACGCCATCTAGACTTTCAATCACTATATTTTGGTTCTGATGTCTACAATGGTCGAGTTTTTTCTTTCAGTTATTACTTCCTTCTGTTAGGGTGGGCGGCGTAACTTCGAAAATTGTGTAAATTCCGAAAAGATTGGCGTGATGAAATGAAATTTGGGTCCACTTAAGGGACCTCTTGAAGAGTAGTATTTTTAACATAAAAATTCCTGTCTCACAGCTGCGATGGATTTTTTTTCCACAACGGGGATTTAAGATTCTATCCAAATCCCAATGGGGATATAAATTTTATTGTTCCCAGGTCAAACATTCCAGCTTGTATTGTTTTAAAAGGCAATTTTTGAATTGGGAAACATCGACAAAAACCTCAATGGTCCAACTCTTTACAACTCTTTAATTTACATTATGAGAAAAGCAAAATACTCCGTCACCTTATCAAAACTCCGGCTAATATTTTGAAATTTCGACTCAAAAGTATGGAATAATTTTAGAGAGTATGGGATTCATATAAGGATATTCTTATAACACAGGCTCTTAACTTTAATATACCATTTTTTTAAGCCAAAGAAAAATTTATTCCAGCGATAAAAGAGATTCAAAAGTATACACGCAGTTGTTAAAATTCTGCACTTTAGCGTTGAAAAATGCTTTTGAAATATATTTGAAATGCAGGCAGCAACGAAGCTCGATTCAAAGACACAAGAGAAGATAGACATCCAGTCGTTTATATGTTCATGATATGACTTAATCAAAGCGAAATCATTCAGTTGATGTATTTTATGTTTTTATTTAAAATTATTTCTATAACCTATGGAATTTTGAATTTATGTTGTATTTATAAGATTACAAATTTTGCAAAGAAATATAATCAAGGTCATAATATTTGAGAAAAAAGGGAAATTCCCACGAAATCTTACAACCACAAACGATTTGGAAGCGTTCTAAATTATGTAGGATGGGTAAAGTTTTAAGTCTGAGTTTTAACGCTAGACTTAAGACTTAAAGGGGGGTTTGTAGGGGTTCGAAATACCGTTTTCCCGTCAAAATTTTTGCTGAATCCCGGAATCCCGAAAATTGAAAAAAAAAATAACGCCGTCACATCGGCAACGACGATATATCTTAGCCTTATCCAAAAGCATCTGCTTTATCTCAGGAGTCATCCATAACGCATCTTTGTCTCTGATGGTGATAGTTTTATTTGGAACAAAATTAGAAAAAATATTAAGTATATATTCAGAGAGAAGGGAAACACGATCTTCTACGTTGAGTCCCAGAAAGGAGGTTTCCCAATCAATGGCATTCAGGGCAAGCACGATTCCCCTCTCATCAGCACGAGAAAAGTCCCAAATCTTGCGTTTATAGGCTGGAGGGAATGTAGTTTAAAAGTTTAGTTTTACGAAGGGTATCTGGTGGTGGCAACGTGGATTAAGTGAAGGTAAAACCCCGGAGTCTAAAATAGGAGTCCGCAAAGATGAAAAAATAAGATCAATGCAAGAAGGAGAACACCCAGGACGAAGATGAGTCGGCTCATCAATCAGTTGATGTAACCCATATTGTGAAGCTAACTCGCTAATGTCCTTTCCTTGAGAATTTGTGATATCACCAGTCCACCAAACTGAGTTTCTTGCGTTAAATTCACCGAGGAAAATAGCTAAAGTAGGAGAAACATCATAAATTGTTCTGATAGTTTCCTCCAAATTTTGTTTAAATGCAAAAAATTCTTCTGCATTTTGACTAGGAGTTCGGTAGAGAAGACAAAGAAAAAGTTTTTTCGAACCAGATTTAACTTCACAAACAAGGCACTCGTCAAGAAAAGACAACTCAGGCCTTCTATCAACAGAAAGACCCCCTCTATAATAAAGACAAACACCACCTATTTTTGAGTTGGATGGGTGATCACATCTGAGCAGCTCACAATTTTCTATCTTCAACCTCGAATCATCGCTCTCGATAGAGGAATCGAGAAACGACGCACCAACGTAGAAGATGTCAAACTTGTGAGCACTCAGAAAGGCAGTAATTTGAGCAATCTTTGAAAATTTATTAACCCAAACAGGGGGGGCACGCAGTTACTACAAGACAGTATGACACTTACTACCGTGGTGGTACTGTATTCAGAAGTTATGCAAACAGTTACTACACAGTGTAGTAACTGCTGTTTGGGGGTGGTGCCAAACACTAAAACTAGCACTTTTGGTGTAGTAAGTGCTTATATTTTAATTCTTTTTACAGAACTTTCAAAAGTTTTCACAAAAAATGAATTCATGTCTTGTAGTAACTGCGTGCCCCCCCCCCCTGACCCAAACGCTGTTTAGATCCCAATGAGAAATTGATAAGGTGTTATCTAAGTTTTGAAAGCGGAAGTGTTTTCCGCACTCTCGATAGTCCGGTTTCATTCCTCGGACCAAAGCACATGGTGTTCAAAACAAATATGGCGGATTTCTTGAAGGTCAAAACTATCGAATCTGATGAAGATTTTATGGAAAGCACAGATGAAGAAGAGGAAAAAGATCAAAATGTAAGTAATTTAATTTTTTCATGTTCAGAACAAAGCCTTTGAATCCTGCCAATCCCTTTAAAAGAATGAATTCTGGCAGGAGAGTGGGCAGAAATTGTATTCAAACTTTATATTTCATTTTGACATCATCTTACTGTATACTTTTCAACAGCAACCATATCTACTGTTGTAATAATTTTTTTAAATTGATATAATATAGGTTTTACCATATATTTTCTAGCTTTAAGTAGTTATCTTATGGGGAGAATGCTACAATCAGTTAGTGGAACTTCGATTTGTTAAGCCTCTTTACTATACCAGGCGTAGTTAATCGATATAATCAATAATCTTGAGTAATCGATAAATAATCGATAAGTAATCGATGGATTAGATATCGATTAACCGATAGAATCGATAGGTAATCGATAATCAAGATTTTTTCAAAGCTCGATTATTTATCGATCAATTTTGTCATCGA